>NW_019649610.1:0-1038 GCF_002806865.2 Cucurbita pepo subsp. pepo
GTGCATCGATTCTTTGTTTTGCACCTTTCTCAACTGAGTATACAAAAGTTGTGAATCCAAACCTTAGTTATTGCATATTTTGGAGGGTATTTTTTATTTTTTATTTTATGTAAATCTAGGGAGGGTATTTTGGAGGGTATTTTGAATTTCCCCCCCTCTGAAATGCTTGACAAGGCATATAAAACTCGTTATTAACGGGTGCTATTTCCTCCCCTCTTGTTTGACAGGGAGTTTTGGATGGGAAATACGACGACCTTTCGGAACAATCGTTCTACATGGTTGGAGGCATTGAAGAGGTGATTGCGAAGGCGGAGAAGATTGCCAAGGAATCTGCTGCCTAGTTATTTCATTTTTGTCTTTTTTATCTTTTTATAATTGTGAAGATCAAATAATGAAGGTAGGCGAGATGTTGGCAAAGTTGTTTGTCAACAACAGGATTTTTCATTTATATATTTGTACCCAAAAGAGATGTTCCCTTATTGCCATTTTAGTGTGTTGAGGGAGAAATGAAGTCACTTGATTTTGTTCTCTGAAGAGGAAAATGGACTCTGGAGTTTGTATATTTTGTTTTTCCTAATCAATTCCAAAACATTGGATGCAGTTCAGAATTAAATTGAAATTTCAGAAACTTCTCTCTCCCCTTGTTTTGGTTGTATTATTGTGTCATTAGATTGATTGTCCAGTCCAAGTTTGAGTCGCTTCTTTCTTTTAAAGACTTCCGAATTCCATTAAAAGTTATGGAAGATATGAAGGGTTTCTTTTGCCAGACCAATGTGATTTATGCAGATTAAGGGCTTCTGTTGGATGACAATCTCTCTCATCAAATTAATAATGAGGCAGAGACGCACCCTGGTGCATAATGACTGATAGATCACCAATGTCACAAGTAATGACCTAATTTTCTAGCTTCAATTAGACGGACCTTTCTATGCATCATAGACTTGAACGTTTACATTCAAAATCTCTCTCTGTTTTCACAAACATGTTATTTTTGGTCTACTCTCTGAGTTCCCTCTTTTTTTTTTTTTTTTTTTTAAT
>NW_019649611.1:0-1038 GCF_002806865.2 Cucurbita pepo subsp. pepo
TCTCTCTCTCTCTCTCTCTCTCTCTCTCACTGATTATTGCCTCGGGCAGCGGGCAGACTGCCCTGATTATCTCTGTTTATAATCAGCTCGAGATGGGCGCGAACACACTTGTGAAGGCGAACCCTCTTTCTCTCTCTCTTCTCTCTCTAGGGTTTTGTGGGTTTTTGAAGTTCAACCCTTCTCTTTAATGGGCATCCTCCAAAATTCTCTCAAGTCCTTCTCCTTTTAGAACCCCCATTTTCAGAACCCTCTTGCTTTGTCCCCCAACAAAAAAGGTTCAATTTTGTTTCCAAACGCTGTTGTTTGTTGTTTGTTGTTTGTTTTGTTCCATTTGGCTTTTGCCTCTTCTTTCTTCCCCCCAGAGGCAAGTTCCTCTGCCCCTCTCAATCGACCCTTTTGAAAGTACCTCAAACAGAGTTCTAAAACCCCTTCAAAATGGCCCCTTCTGGAGGCAAAATGGCCACGAGAACCAGAGCAAATTTACCCAACTTGAAGCTGAACAAGAAAATCAAGAAGACGAAGAAACAGCAGCAGCAGCAAAAGCTGAAGCAGATTCCAGCGGTGATACTAAACGACGCCGTTCATTTCACCGACGACTCTACTGACATCGACGGCGGCTGCAGCACTCCAAAAGCAGAGAGATTCAGAATCCCGGAGATTCTAACATGTCCGCCGGCGCCGAAGAAGCCAAGACCCGCTTCGGATTGCTCATTACGACGATCGCCCATTGCCTTCTTTGCTCCTCCAGAATTAGAGCTCTTCTTCTGCGCCTTGCCGGTGCCTGACATTTCAGTCTGAGGCCAAAAGCTAACTAATCCTCGTGTGTTTATACAAATTTTACAGATATGAATCATCAAAAAAAATACCAAGTTCTTCTTTTTCTCGTCTCTTTTGTTGGATATTAGTTTAGAATAAGTTTGGGTGGCGGGGGGGTTCCCCCTTTTGTGTGAGAATTTGAGCTTGGAGGTGCAGATTTTCAAATTAGGTTTGCTCTGTAATATTATTATTATTAATATTTTTATATATATATATATATAT
>NW_019649612.1:0-1038 GCF_002806865.2 Cucurbita pepo subsp. pepo
GAAGATAGCAAGAGTACTTTAGGCTATGTGTTTATGATGAGGGGAGGAGCAGTAGCTTGGTCTTCTTATAAGCTGCCTATAGTCACCTTATCAACCACACAAGCTGAGTTTGTTGCATCTAGTGCCTGTGCATGTCAAGCTGTTTGGATGAGGAGGATACTCAAAGAGAGTAGTCACTCTCAAATAGAAGAAAAAAAGCTAACGTGTGGTAATACTTCAACTATTGAGCTATCCAAAAATTCAGTTTTACATAAATGTTCCAAACACATAAGAGTAAGATTTCACTTTCTTAAAGATCTTAAAAGAAGTACGGTTGATTTATTATTTATGCTACCTGAAATCATCTTGCTGATTTCTCGACAAAGTCTCTCGTGTGCAGAGTTTTTCTAACTTCAACTAATTCTTGACAAAGAAGAATAAGTTCAAGGGAGGATTGTTAGAAGAATTTGGTTATGTCAACAAAAAAAAATAGTTTTTTTTATAGGCAGGGTATTTTTAGGTATTTAGTTGTGAAGTTCAGTATTGAATAATAAGATCATTTCAAACCCCAATTGTTTATGTTTGTGACTTAGTTATTCTTGTGTCAAAACCTAACAAACACATGCAATCATGCTCTTCGAACCTATCTCTGTTCTCTAGGGGTGGCCTCAAGTCTCAAACTGATATGGATGTATAGCACTTCCCTACACATGACCCATATGTGAAAGTGTGAATCTCCAGGGGTCTCGCACACGCCTGGACTCTCTCTAATTAAGCTAATCTATAGCGACGTCCGGTGTCATGCTATCCATGAATACCCTTATTATCATACCGTGCGCGTCCACATGCATCATCTCTAAGGAAGTATCCCTATGCTTATGAACAAACAACATGCATGATGCCTCTAGTTTCCATCTTATAATCTCTAATGACACAACCCTCTAGTCTCATCTCTTTGTTACACTAAGTAACACATGCTCATTGAATATTTATATCAATATCATTTTCATGCTCTCAAGGTTGTGTCCTATGTCGGTCTATCGACATGATGCAATATGA
>NW_019649613.1:0-1037 GCF_002806865.2 Cucurbita pepo subsp. pepo
CTCACCCTTTAATCAAGGAGAAATTAAAAATTAGTTTTTTCTTTTTTTTTTTTAATTTAATTTTATCAATTTAAACATAGCTCAGCATCAAAATCAGACACACTTACCTATCTAAAATTCTATAATATAATTATTTGATTTTTGAAAATTTTAATATTATTTTAATTAATAAAATTAAATTGAAGTTAATTTGTTTATTCCATTCTGGAGGGTTGAAAATGGAACATCCAGGAGTTGAAAATAGAGTATAAATAAGGATGAAGCCATTAGCATTTCACACATTCTAACACAAACTTAGAAGCTTCATCTTCTTGTACACAGAGCTACAATGGGTGTTGTTGTAGCTCAGTTTTTGTTGGTGACCCTTTTTATTTTATGCTCCTTTGTCCATGGATATCGTGGAACCAATTGGATGAATGGCGCTCATGCTACTTTCTATGGAGGTCCCGATGCCTATGGCACATTGGGTACGTTTTCTTCTCTTTTAACTTATAACTTTACTCTATAATCTTTAACTATCGTGTCTCATTAAGATATACGTTATCGACTAAAAGATTAGATATTTGAATCTCTCACTCATTCTCGAACAGATGAATTTTGATGTTTTTAAAAAGGTTAATTTCATAAAAATACCTTGAACTTCGTACTTTGTCTTAAAAAAAAAAACATCGTTAACTTTCGATGAAATTATTAGTATTTTGCTTTTAAAATACGCTTGTACTTTTACACGTTTCATTAATACTCTTAAATTTTTTAGAAATTAAAAAAAAAAAAACCCTAATTTATAGATGAAAACTTATGAATATTTGAAATATAGTACTAACCGTTACACGGTTATTTTTTGAATTTTTAAAAAATTAAGAATATTTTTAATTTTTTTTTAAATTTAAGAATATGAATAATATTTTAGTATTTTAAAATTAATTTTGAAGCACTGAGTAATTTTTTACTAAAGTTAGAGCATACTATTAAAAAAATTTAAAAGTATTTTTTTTAATTAATTTAACATTTTTTAAAATTAAATTATTATAGGTGGG
>NW_019649614.1:0-1036 GCF_002806865.2 Cucurbita pepo subsp. pepo
ACTTTGCCAGTAATCCTATGTGAAGAGGCTCTTCTAAGGAAGGAATTGTTTGACTTTAGATGTGGGATGGTTCTAGATTGAGCTGTTAATTTCCAGCCACAGGATGAAGTGTTGGTGGCTGAAACTCACCGATTCGTGTTAGAGAAAGGGTGGGTTAGAGTATTAGATGTCCCTTAGCTCGAGAGGAACAATGGGATTTTAAAAGGGTTGGAGAGTTCGTGTGATGAGGTTTGGGAGGTGGTGAGATTCAATGCTCCATTGTAGGCATGTGGACTCAGCTAATAAATTGATAAAACGTAATGAATACTATAATGTCTTGTCCAAACAAACGTCTCCATGTCTCTCTCCAGGATAATTTAATGTGACATATTTGTAAATAAATCTAAGTTATCATAATGACTGTCTAACAATGTTTCCATTTTAGGTAGTTAATATTGACAAGGATGACCTAGACGCAGATACTTCCTCTTATCACTGCAAGTGAGTTTTTCCATATCATAAATGTCTCGTGGTTTACTGTTTTTCGCTTGCCAATTCTTTTTGTTTCTCATATGTTAATGCATTGTTTTCTGTAGTGTTATCCGGCACATCCCCTTAGAATCCATGGATCCTTCTCTAGCAATTGGATTTTATTGTCGAGACAAAGGTTTGCACTCTAGCTTCATAATCGTGGATAACAACTTGATTGATGCTTCCTGATTCTTTTGAAATTTTTGTCTGGTGCCAGATGATTTCGATGATTTCTGTTATCGGGCATCAAAGTTGGCAGACGAGTCGGATGGAGCGCCATTGTTCACGGTTGCTGAAACACATTCCACGAATTCAGGGAGACAGGGCAATGCATTGGATAACTGTAGTAGGTTAGCGGAGGGCGATACTGATGGCATGGTGCACATGCCGAACGAAGAGGAGGAGGCACATGAGGATGACTGGCAATTCCTTTGATGAAAATAGAACCTGTTTGGGAATCTGGGAAAGGGATGGTATCCTTCCTTGATTATTGCTCCAGGCTTGCTTCCCAAGTTCCCCTGAGCTT
>NW_019649615.1:0-1036 GCF_002806865.2 Cucurbita pepo subsp. pepo
CCATGCCTCAATATATGAAAAATTTATAGAAGTTGAAGGTGGATTGCACCGCATTCCTTTGGGTTAGGCCCCATTGATAACTATTTTGTTTTTTTGTTTTTTTTTCTTTCAAAATTGTGCTTTTTTTCTTTTGGAGGGGCATTTCGAGAATCAAACTCGAGACCTCTTGCACCCAAAGCAAGAATCATACCACTAGACCAAATGCCCTAATTAATGACTATATATTAAGTTGTTTATGGAATGTATCATCATTATTTCATTTATTTTCTTTGTTAATGAAATCCACGAGCAATTATTATTATATCTTTTAGATCTAGACCGCTGTTAAATTATTTACATAGGGTTTGCGATAATTACTGTAGAGAGAAGAAAAAAGAATATAAGTTAATTAAAGAATAGAAGTTAATTAGGGTAGAGAGAAGAAAAAATAATAGAATTACTATAGAGAAAAGAAAAAATAATAGAATTACTGTAGAGAGAAGGAAAAAGAATAGAAGTTATTTTTATTTGATAGAAGTTAATTACGGTAGAGAGAGAAGAAAAAAGAATAGAATTACTGTAGAGAGAAGAAAAAAGAATAGAAGTTATTTTGGAGTTCTTAATTTTTATTTTTTATTTTCTCGTGTAAGTTTTAGTTTGATAGTTTCATTTGAGACATATATTACACAAGTAAATGATATTAAGCGCATTGTCATTAAATGATAATATACTAGGTTGAGACATATATCATGGAGTACACAAGTAAATGATATTAAAAGAGCATTATCATTAAATGATAATACACTAGGTTGAGACATATATCGTGGATTTTTTATTTTCTAGTGTAAGTTTTAGTTTGATAGTTCCATTTGAGACATATATTACACAAGTGAATGATATTAAGAGCATTATCATTAAATGATAATACACTAGGTTGAGACATATATCGTGGAGTACACAAGTAAATGATATTAAAAAAGAGAATTATCATTATAAATGATAATACACTAGGTAGTCTCATCTTTTGATGACATGAACATAGGGGCATTCCGAGAAT
>NW_019649616.1:0-1035 GCF_002806865.2 Cucurbita pepo subsp. pepo
AACATTCATAGAAAAGTTACAAAGTTTCAAAACACAACATGTTTTAGTATAAGAATCAGCAGAAACCCAGCCTCGGTTTCTTCCGAACCGATACGCAACCGCGCTGATGATCCCGAAAGATTCTAATCTCAGAAAATTCCCTCAAATCTTCAAGACTGATGAATTGTTGCTTCACCATTCTCATGGAATCACCTCCACTTTCATGTATCCAAACATAAGGTTGGCAAGCTTCATCATAGTAATAAAGCAAGCTCTTCATACTCCTTCCTGGCATATATGCTTTGTAAATGCTCTTACATTTCAACCTCTTTGAGCATCCTGGCTTCAAACTATGCACCTTTTTCAATATTGATCCTACCCTTATCTGCAGCTCGATCGGCCTGTCGCTCAAGTTCCATATACGCGTGCCGAATCCCGACGCTTGAGCGTGGTCTCGGCACCCATCGAAACAGCTACCAAGAGGGAAAACACCGAACCCCGGCATTTGAATTGTTGGTTCTACATAAAACCATCAATCCCTCAAGGGGTTTGAACTATATAAATGAGCAGAAACTCTGGTTTTTCCTGTGTTTTTGTGGAAAAGTTGCATCAGATGGCTGTGATTTAAAGGCTACAAGGATCAAGTGGCTGAGAGGGCATCTTAAGGGAATATGGATAAGCCCTTCCATTAAGGAATTGGTAGGGCCAATTCAAGAGCATGAGAGGAGGAGTTTGGAAAAGGTGGAAGAAAATTGCATTGAAAGAATAAGTTGTTTTCTAAAAGAAAGTGAAAAAGATTGAAATATTGAAATGGTTTGTGGAGGAAGGAAGAGAAAAGGGAAAAGGGAAATGGTGTAACCACTAAAAGGAGTGGGGAGTTCAAAGCTTCATGATGAGGGGTTGCATTAGCCAATATGATTCTGCTACACCTCTCATTATGATATCTTTTTCTTTTGGTTCACTCCACTGTTCATCTTCAACCACCTTCAATCACTTGCACAAGATTGTGGGTAGATTGATTGTGGAGATTCTCCATTTTAAACTTTTGAAAAGAAT
>NW_019649617.1:0-1035 GCF_002806865.2 Cucurbita pepo subsp. pepo
GAATGCAACAACCGCATCCGTGGCTACCAAATCAGGGTTGCCTAGCAAATTCAAATTTAGCGCCCTACCCGCTGGCCCGTAGTTGTAGTTACTACAAAACGTTTGATAATTTCACGAATTAGGATTAGAATCTCAGAATTTTGATAATATAATGTGTTATAGGAAGAACAGAGGTCTTACTGGGTTAGCTGAATTGGGCCACGGCCGTAATATTTCTGGCCAGCAGCACACGGCCATTGTTGGTTAGGTGAGCAATATACGTCTTGGTTTCTCTCCCTTATGAAGCAATATCCCCACGCATATGGGCCATCCGGTGCGGTNCATCCATTTGTAAGTCAAAATTACAGTACCGATTATATCTCGATTGGAATGAGGCTTTTTCGGAAGTCTAGAACAAAAGTCACTAGAGCTTATGCTCAAAGTGGACAATATTATACCATTATAGAGGTTCGTGATTCCTAACCTGAGGCCTCTTGGGGAATGAGGCCTCTTGGGGAATGAGGCCTTTTGGGGAAGCCGAGAACATAGAACATAAGAGCTTATGCTCAAAGTGGACAATATTATACCATTGTATAGGTTCGTGGTTCCTAACATGGTATAGAGTTATGTCTTTTAACTTACCCATATCAATAAAATCCTAAAATGTCGAACAAATAAGTTGTGAGCCTCGAAGTTGTAGTCAAGAGTGACTCAAATGTCGAACAAAGGGTACTTTGTTCTAGGATTAGAAAAAGTCGAATCTCAATTAAGGGGAGGCTGTTCGAGGGCTGCATAGGCTTCAAAAAGACTCTATAGTGTACTTTGTTCGAATGGAAAATTGTCGAGGGAGTAGTCCAACGTCAGCTAATTTAAAAAATGATCATGAGTTTATAATTTAATTTAAGAAATCAAAAGCAAAATCAGGAAAGTTCTGTAACACTAACCAGTAGTTTCATGAGAAGTTTGGCCGAAGAAAGCAGCGAGCTCCCGTTTACGAGTAGCGGCATCTCCGGTGGTACCAAAGCCAGAGAAGGATTGAGCGGCAGTAATGAAAGC
>NW_019649618.1:0-1034 GCF_002806865.2 Cucurbita pepo subsp. pepo
CCTTCATTTTCTCAATTAATTTGGATATTCAGCTTTGGAGACGATGCTCTTGATTTCTAGCCTTTTGATTAATTTAAGAGATTTAGTTAGATTCAGGGGTGTAATTCTCATAGAATTTTGTTGTTGTTTATTTTCCTTATAGAATTTGTTTCACTCATAGCACCAACTTGGGGAGCTAAGGCTATGTTTCAACTTTGTGAGTTATACTTTAGTAAATCTTCAAATTTTGTGGGCATGGTTTTTTTTTAAGTTAAATCTCTTCTTCTATAATAAATAATAATAAGGTGATTTATAATTTAATAAAATAATATAAAATTNATATACCAGCATATCATCCTTACTAATTGAAGTTCTAAAGTTATACTTTTGACAAATTTAAACACTTTGTTTTTCTTAATTGGTCTAATTTGTCATCTTTCTCGCTTTCATTTTCTGCTACTTGAGTGATGCTGTAATATTATGGAAGAACAAGAGGATGAACTTAAACTATTGAATGTACTACTTCCTCCAGTCAGAGAACCAAATTAAAGTTGTATTATTTCTTACTGAACCATTTCATTTTAGAAGACTTCATTATTTAGTTATATCAATTATTTATTCATACCCCTAAATTTCAGGCATTTGCGGAGAAATTTGTCTGTATGATTAAATTGATTAATTGGAGTTTAAATATGCTTAATCTATACAAACACATTGAACTAAACTCGGAATACATACATGATTAAAGCGATAACCCTGAGAAGTGGAAGCACATGGTGCCCCCTAGAAAACGTGTTGTTGGTGATTAGTATCAGAATGAAACTACACCTATTCATGAGGCTACAAAGCCTTCTATTTCCTTTCTTCCTTTTTTCCTTCTCATAGTTGTTACCCTCACTATTCTAGTAAAAAGGCCGTTTGTGTAAGTGATGTTTATTTAAATTTTTCATCCTTTTGGAGTTTGTTTCATTTATGTCCTTCAATGGTCGTTTATTTTGAGATCGAATAGAAAATAATAGGCAATGCCTTTTAACTTTCCCTCCAAAGAATTATAA
>NW_019649619.1:0-1033 GCF_002806865.2 Cucurbita pepo subsp. pepo
TGTGTAGCCGAACAAGCTGTGCTCGATTGGCAAAGACAAACCTTACACGCGTCGGCTCCTTTTTTGCTCTGATTCAGTTCGGTATCTTCATAATTCATTCCACCTAAGTAATATATTAAAAAAAAAAAAAGTAATAATTTTTTATATTGCTTAAATGATTAAAACATTAAAAGTTAAACGTTGAAACAACCTCCCATAATTAGCAAATAATAATAATAATAATAATAATAATAAAAATAAAAATAAAGAACATTTTGAACTGGCGAAGTTAATGTACCATTTTGCCTTTAAATCATTAACTTCGCCACTTCAAAACGTTCTTTTTTTCCTTTAAATCATCGTTACTTTCCTTTCATTCCATTCGTAAGTTTCAACGTAATAAAATTTTTATTTCTATATATATATATACTCACATTTCATCGAGAAATACAAAGAAACGAGATGGAGTTCAAAGCTCGTCTTTGTCTTGTCTTCTTGCTCTCGTTTGCTTTCGTTAGCTCAGCTCGAATCATGTCCGATTCAGGTACATAACTCGCTATCAATTCAAATAGTTTAAATGTACATCGCTCATGCACTTCATCCCTTTTGTGCAAACTAAATCTAATATGTGCATTGAAGTTTCAGGAAAACAAGTAATTGAGATTGTGATAAACGACTATTCTGATCCCGGTAAAAATCCTACTCTTAGTCCAGTGGTGCCAAAGCAATTTCCTCCACCACCACCTGATTTTAAAGCTTTTGCGATAAACGACTATTCTGATGACGATAAAAATCCTACTCTTAGTCCAGTAGTGCCGAAGCAATTTCCTCCTCCACCACCAGATTTTAAAGCTTTTGCGATGAACGACTATTCTGATCCCGGTAAAAATCCTACTCTTAGTCCAGTGGTGCCAAAGCAATTTCCTCCTCCACCACCGGATTTTAAAGCTTTTGTGATAAACGACTACTCTGATCCCGGTAAAAATCCTACTCTTAGTCCAATGGTGCCCAAACAATTTCCTCCACCACCACCTGATTTTAAAGCTTTCGTTGT
>NW_019649620.1:0-1033 GCF_002806865.2 Cucurbita pepo subsp. pepo
GAGCATAATGACATAAAAAGTCTTCGTTACCATGATTGACCGTTGCAATCTCTACTCCTTGTAGATTATAAATAACACGATGACAATTTGTTATTTAAAAATTAGTCAATAATAAGCTACGAATTGAGATGATATTTGAATATATAAAGTTTGCATAACGACCATACCATTCTCTTTGGCTAGCATTGTCTTGTCATGTCTACAAACGACTGTACATTTGATAGATCTATGGACTTGGTTAATAAGATCGATATCTTTAGTCATGTGCGTTGTATGTCTACTGTCAATAAGCCATCAACATGAGAAGCCATAAACAATAAATTTGTTTCTTCTTGATTATTGTTGACACGATTTGCTTGTTGTTGAGTTAGGAGGTTGTGTTCTTTTGTTGTCAAACGTGTATTTTGCTAATTGACGTATTTACAGAGAACTTACCTACACAAAGAGAGTAGTTTGATCATAAACTAAAATATTTGAATTAAATTTATTAGATTATTTCTCGTAACTTTTAGTTTAACACTTTTAGTTATTCTGTTATTAGATTTTAGTTCTTCATTTTTAACCTCTAAGCTCTATTAGTTCTTCAAATTTAGAAAAAATGGATAATAAAAAATATGATAAGAAAATATTGTACAAATGTACAATATTTTCTTAAGTTCACATTTTCTCAATAAACTCTCGCGAACTTCTTATATGGATTCGGTAGAAAAAAAATCTTTGTATCAATTTGAAATTTTAGGTTGGTTGGGTAAGTGACTTGAACAATGTTGACAGGTTATTTTTTTAAAAAATTATTTAATAAAATCGCACTCAACACCTTAATAACTAAAAATTTCAGATTGGGTGGGTGACTTCAGAAATATTCAGAGCCTTCAATTGGGTTATTTTAAAAAATATATATATATTTAATAAAATCATATTTATCACATTAATCACTAAAATTTCAACATCAATTATAAAAGTAAATTCTTAAGTCGGGTTTTTAAAAATCCAACTCAACCGAATAAAAAAAAAAAAAAAAAATTCAACCCAA
>NW_019649621.1:0-1033 GCF_002806865.2 Cucurbita pepo subsp. pepo
TAATGAGGATGCTGGGCTCCGAAGAGAGATACATTATGAGATCCTACGTCGATTGGAGAGGGGAACGAAACCTTTTTTGTAAGGGCGTGGAAACATCTTCGTAACAAAAGAAGTCCAAAAGGAAAAGCTAAAAGAAGACAACATCTGCTAGCAGTAGGATTGAGTTGTTATACGGTATGGGTATGACTCGTGCATTCGTGTACACAGACCATTTGCAAATGAAGTAACATGAACACGTCAATCTATTTCCATCAAGTTTGGTGTTTCTCCCATAACCTCCTACTTAGAATTCTGATTTTAACATAACGGTTGCAACATATAAACTCCAAGCAAAATTTTAGACTCTCCCTTTCACCAATTAGCACTTACTCTGCATAGCTTGCACCACAGGAACTAAACTCTAGCTTCGCACACAGGCTGCTGAATCTGATAAATTGCGATCACTTTAATGCCAGTTAACAACTCCACACAAAATCCGCAACAGTGGCCAACTACAATTATAGCAGGTTCAGTCTGCCTTAATAAACTGTAGAAGCATAACAGATAGGCTCTGCATAATGAGAACGTCAAGTAAGAGAAGCCATAAACATCTCTTGGAGCCTGCATCTGAAACTCAATAGAGCTACCTAATACTGCCCGAGTCCATCAGTTAATATAGGAAGTGACAAAGCAAGAAGATGATACAGAAAAAGACTGGCACATCAAAACGCATCATAAATTGATCACATGCCATACAATTGTGGCACAACTTCAAGGATAATAAGACTGGTTCTTTTTCGTCTTTTACAAACTACGTGACGAACACTAACATAGTAAAAACAAAATGGGAAGACAAAGAAAAAGCCATGTTTTCGTAGAAATAAATTTGAACAGATCTCAATCATCTGACATTGTATGGCTGATTACGTGAACAGAGCCGTTTCAGTTATCCTTTGGACGGCCCGCAAAGGATCAATGGCTAAATATAGTAGCACCCTTGGGATAAGCTACTTCAGAGTCATCAATATGATCTGAGCTTATTACGCTTCAGAGA
>NW_019649622.1:0-1033 GCF_002806865.2 Cucurbita pepo subsp. pepo
TTATATTGTAACCCACATAGGTTACTATATTCCACCATTAACTAGCCATTTTAATATGGAGGTTATGGGTATTTCTCATTTACTAGCCCATTTAATTTTGGAGTTATGTATCACATAGGTTAAGGTTTGTAAAGGCTATATAAAGCCTTCTTTTCTTTGATTAGACATCAGATTTTGGAATTAAGAATAGAATTTCTATTTTAACTTTGTTGAGAGCTAAACTTTCTTTGCAAATTCTTCTGTTTAGAACTTGCATGTAAAGTCATTCAAGTGGTATTGATCAAACCTCTTGTAGAGTTACTTGGGAGGACATATGATATGCAATGAGTTCAACCAACAATAAAGATAGTTACAAGATCTAGGTCGATGTAACCAACCAAGTGTGACTGACTTAGAAAGCATCTAGTAGAAGCAACCTAACGCTTCTCTGAGTACATTATACCGGATAGATAGAGGATGAGTATAAGTACATTACGGGATAGTTGGAGTAAAGGGGCATCCCAATTGAGAACGAGACCCCTGGAACTGGAAATGCTAGTTCAACCCCTCCTTGCCAGAGTATCAAAAGCATATGTTATGTATGATAGCTCTCCAACTTACTTCAAAGCTCTCATAGGGATATCTATCGGGTAGAGAATTGTGAGGATTCCCCATCCAATCAGGCTTCGATGCATTAATCCTTTCTTCGATGAGCCAGTCTCCATTCTGTGGTAGGGCAAGCAGTGAAGTATCAATCAAAACGTACACTCTATCTCTGTCTGCCTATAGTCTCGTTCCTCTACCTATCCTTTTTACAGAAGAAAACTTAACTGCTCCTAAAAAAGAAAGTCTTGAAAGTCAAGATGAAACCTCTCCCTCTCCTCCCTTTTCTCGTCTCACGTCTGAGACCTCTCGCCTCATAAACTTGGTCTCATGTCTTCGACCCAATCCTTTGTCGAGCGGCTTCGCCCCTTTTCTTTCACGTGGTAAAGCAGCTGAGATTCATGATCCTTTTCCTTATGCTCATTGACCTATTTCTGATTGAGCCAGGTAA
>NW_019649623.1:0-1033 GCF_002806865.2 Cucurbita pepo subsp. pepo
AAAAAAAAAAAAAAAAAACCCAATAATAATAATAATAAAGACTTGATCTTTTCAAAATTGCCTTACTTGCCATAGAATCGGCCACCGAAGTTCTTGGGGTTGACCTCCATTTTTCCCCTGAAAAACGCGAATATGTCTCTCCGACGGCCGTGGACGACGGATTCTTCCACAGATTCCGGTGGAATATAAGGCGGAATAAGAATATTCTCAACATCCTGACATGGGTGCTTATATTTGACTCCAAAAGTCTGCAAAATGATCGAATTCTTCAAGAATTGCGGTATCCCATCTGCCATAGCCTCATGCTCCTTCAATAACCCAACAAAATTCAATTTTAAAAAAATTAAAATTTTAAAAAATTCATCAAAATTCCGTCTTACCATGGCGTGGAAACAAGCGCCATAGTCATGTGAAGCGACAAAGATATGGTCGGCGCCGCCGCTCCGATTCCAAAACGGAAATTCACGAGAGATAGCCGCCACGGCGGAGGCCAAAAGAGGGCGAGCATGAGCAATAGCCGGCAACCCATTAACGGAGCTAAAATTACACGAAACATAAACAGGAACGAAGAAGAAATCCGCCTCATAAGGGTCCATACACCGAACCCTGCTCGTCAACAGGGCTCTATGAATGGCCACCTCGGAGGCAAACAAATGGCCGCCGCACCGGCCGTCGGAAAGCCAATCGGCGTTGAACTCCGGCGGCAAATCATAGACAAATAGTTTGAAATCATTGGGTTCGGATTGGACGAGAGCTTTAGAGACAAAGGCGTTGGAATNGAGTTTGAAATCGTTGGGTTCGGATTGGACGAGAGCTTTAGAGACAAAGGCGTTGGAATTAGAGACATAATGATGATGATGGATCAAACCCAGATTGGGATTATGGGTTAGGAGAAAAAAAGTGAAGAAATAGAAGGAAAAAGAAGCGGAAAGAAAGAATTTGAAGTAAAAAGTGGTGTTTTTTCTTTGATTTGTGGTCAAGAAGGGATTTTTCTTTGATGTTCTTGAAATTTCGACCATCTTAGGAAGAACAA
>NW_019649624.1:0-1032 GCF_002806865.2 Cucurbita pepo subsp. pepo
ATACACCCTTAACATGAGTCCTTGAATTGATTGAACGATAAGAATCCAATTTGGATTGGTACCGGGTATATCACATTCCCAAAAATTGAAGCAATTAATAGTAACACTGGCCACTATGAAGCCCAAGTATATAGCAACTACAAAAGCTACATGACTTCAAGAACTAATCTCTAAATTAAATGGGAAAGCAACTAATTAAGCAAAGATCGGCATTAGTTGACCTAATCCATTAACATTTAGGATACACTTACCAAGTATTCAAATTAAAACATTGATCTTTAGTACATAAGATCACTTAGAATTTTGGATTTCATATAGGAATTGGAATGGTATGGTTGTGACTTCAAATGAAAATTTGAATTGTCACACATTTCTAGATCTCACCATTACACCATACTTAGTTCCAAATGTCAGTCGAAGTTTTAAATAATTTTTAGTTAAAAAATGTTGATGAAAAAGTTAAAAATAATATTACAACTCTTAATAATAATGATACAAAATTTCATCATTTTTTTTTTTTATTATATAACTTAGGAAAAGACAATTATATGAACTAAATGAACAATAAAACAGTGCAGATGAAAAACAGAACACCAAAGTTTCAGAAGCTTAGAAATGTGCATTAGAAATTGAAGAGCTTTCTATCCCAAGAACTCACCTTTATTGTTATACAGATTGATCCATTTTGATGGAGTTTATTAGCCTTTTGCAAGATATAATGCACCAAATTCTGATATTCAAGTATTTTTTTCTCAATTTTTTTTTTAAATTTTTTTATTTTTAGTTTCCTCTCTTCCTTTAGTTCGGTAGTAATCATAGTACGTACCTTGTTATTCACAAGAGGCTTCCACAGCCAAGCTCTTTGTTTTTCCTCTACAAGGATCGCCGAATGCTTTAATCGACACTTGAACGCTACAACTTTTCGATCCAATGCAAGCCTGTAGACAAGAGTAAGCATCAATGAGTACACAATCCAGTTCTAACACATGCACAGAAACACCATAAATTTCTACTGTATCAGGAAATATAAAA
>NW_019649625.1:0-1032 GCF_002806865.2 Cucurbita pepo subsp. pepo
ATCTTTTTTTGTTGGTAAATTTCTTTAAGTTTTGTTTGTTACATTTGAGTGCAGATAATGAAAACAATAAGGAGACTATATCAAGAGCTCTACTTGGTTCACAAACTGACGTCCCAAGAAGGGGTAACTATGGAGGAGGGGAGCCCTCAAGTTGATTCAAACACCTACATGTTCAAGCTTTCTTTTGGAGAAAAATATGTTGTCCTTTTGAATTTATACAACTATTTATTTCTTGTAGGCTTAAAATTTCTCACTTGTGGATGGAAAACTATATAGAATGAGAAACAACGAGTGATTAATATTGTTATACGAGTTTGACCATGTATTTCAATCAATATTAACTCGGAAGTTGAGGGATTTGTCTTATAAGACCCCTGTTCTAATACCGTATTGATTATCTGCTTTAAACTATTATGTATCGTCGTTAATCTCATAGTTTTTAAAATAACGTCTACTAGGGAGAGGTTTCCACACCTTTGTAAGGAATGCTTGGTTCCCCTCTCCAACCAATTTGAGATCTCACACTCCACTCCCTTGGAGGCCAACGTCATTGCTGGCTATCACTTGGTGTCTGACTCTAATACCATTTGTAACAGCCTAAGCCCACTGCTATAAATATTGTCTGTTTAGGCCCGTTACGTATCTCCGATATCATCTATAATAGTCCAAGCCCACCGCTAGTTGATATTGTTTGCTTTGACTCGATACGTATAGTCGTCAACCTCACTGTTTTAAAATGCGTGTACTAAGGAGAGGTTTTCACACCCTTACGAGAAATGCTTCGCTTTTCTCTCCCACCAATTTAGACCTCACACGAATCAACCTAAAATTTTAAGTAAATGGATTACCATTAGGTCAATATTTAACATTGATTCAGCTGATGCCATACTAAAAGAAGTCACTTAGGTACCAAACCACTTCAACCACCATTTTTATGCTTTGTGTAGCTTTGAAGAAGCTTCACCCTCTTCAACCATCGATGACCGAGTTCGATTCCTATATCCTAAATTACCCAACACCTCGAACAGCTTC
>NW_019649626.1:0-1032 GCF_002806865.2 Cucurbita pepo subsp. pepo
TTTAAAACTCTTGATTTTTTCTCTATCAGACGTGGGTGTTACGTTCAGAGGAAAATCGATTGTAAAGATGCTGAAGAGTTTGTGAAAATAGAGGTTTAAGGGGTCTTTGGGACGTTTCATACATGTAATAATTGTCTCACTGAAAATTATGCCTTTTTCCGGCCGGAATAAATGCTACACCTTATTATTATTATTTTATTTTTGGAATCTCAATCGTTACATCATCCCCTAAAAAGGACTTTCGTCCTCAAAAGTAGTTATACCCAGAAACAGCTCTAGGTACTTACATTTACCTCATCCTCTCGTTCCCATGTGGTCTTCTCCACTGGTTGGTTTCAACACCACACCTTGACAAATGCAATGTCTCTAGTGTGTGGAGTCTTTATTTTGGAGTCAAGATTCCCAATGGCTTTTCCTCATAGCTTAAGTCTTCAGCTACATCTAGAGCCTATCACATGCGTCAAATATGCGTTGTATATAGTTGAGAAAGATGGTGGTAGGGCTAACCTATACGCAATGGTTCGATCCGCTCCAAAATTTCAAAAGTTCCTATAAAGCGTGGACTCAGCTTGCCTTTGTGTCCAAACCTCTTTCATTGGGGTCACCTTCAAGGATACCATGTCGCCCACTTCAAACTCCAAATTCCTTCATCTTGAATCAACATAACTTTTTTGTCTACTCTAAACAGTGCGCATTCTTTCTCTGATCTTTTGCACTGCCTCATTCGTGACTTGGACCAATTCAAGACCCACCAATTCACGTTCCCCTACCTCATCCTAGCACAATGGTGTCCTGCACCATTTTCCACATAATGCCTCATACGGTGCCATGCCAATTGTTGTCTGATAGTTGTTATTTTAGGCGAATTCCATGAGAAGCAATTTCAAGTCCCAACTACCAACGAAGTCAAGCTCATAAGCACGCAACATATGATTTAGAATTTGGTTCAAACGTTCCGTCTATCCATCTGTCTGTGGGTGAAACACTGTACTGAAATCCAGACGTTTCTAGAGTCCACGCCAAAACGCTAAA
>NW_019649627.1:0-1032 GCF_002806865.2 Cucurbita pepo subsp. pepo
TTAAATAGGATAAAAGATAACAACTAATACCTACCAATAAGGAAAAAAAATTATGTCCTTGTGAATAATATTTTTTTATCAAATAGATGTTAAATTATTGAATTTTGATTATCTTTAGACAAATGGAACATACAAGACTATTAGTTGAATGCTATATGACACCAAAATTAAGAAAACAACTCATAAATGAATGATATGTTTATCTATTTATCTTATAATAGACTAAAAATTATGAATCTATAATATTAAAAAAAAAAATATATATATATATATTTATCTTATTAATAAAATATATTTTTAATTTTTTTTAGAATTTATTGGCATTTTTTAGCTCGGTTGGAAGTTTAATTGTATGATTGAAACTTTAGAGTATTTTTATTAATTTAACATTTCTTTTATAATTCAAAATTGGCAAAACACACTTAAGCTACCAGCTTGTCCGAATCACTCCTTCCATTTTTCATTTTAATCTATGAATGTATTAAAATTACAAATTATTAAATATTTTATTGAGATGATGATTAATAAAACCACACCGTTATCTTTCATTCTCAAAATAAAAGTTTTAAACAAAACAAAACGTACAATTATTGTTTCAGTCTCTGATATTTTTTTGTTAATGAACCAAATATTGTTTATTTTGATAAAATCAACAAGAAATTTAGAGTTTTTATATATTTATTTAAAAATGGAACAATATTTCACAAATTTTGGTAAGAACATAAAAGGAGTTATGGTAATATATAAATTTCTTTGTTGTGTTTTTTTAACTAATTTTTTAAAAGACAAATTTAGTATTTACTATTTAAAAATGTGTATTATTCCTATAAATTATTTGAGATCTTCATGCCATCTTCATAATCATCAAACATCATAAAGAAATAACAAAACATCATGCCATCTTCCATTTTACAAAACATCATATTATTCCTATTCATTTTTCCACTTTTCTCTCATCCATTCTTTGCTATTGCTGACTCATGGTCCGACCTGAAGCATTCGGGTAGATCTCTATCTGCCTTACTCTTCACT
>NW_019649628.1:0-1032 GCF_002806865.2 Cucurbita pepo subsp. pepo
ATGATAGGAAGATATTTGGGGGTCATCTGTTGCTGCACGGATAAAGTTCATGTCAATATGGTCAACCGACAGGACAGGCATTTGAAGCTACCTTTTTCTGCAGCCCAAAGGGTCCACGGTAGACAGGGTAAAGCAAAGCAATTAGCTTTAGCCCCAACCTACTTGTAAAGGTGGGGTCTTCCCTTCCCTTCCCTTCCCTTCCCTTCCCTATCCTACGCACTCCTTTTGGAATTAATGAAATAAACACCTCTTTTCTTTTTAATACCTTATCTGTGATTACTTCTGACTTGGCTACCTTCAATTTGTTAGAATCTCCTAATCTGAGAGAGCAAACAACTTAGGTATTAGTTCTGAACTAATTTTTAGGAAGTTGTTCTATGGAGGTCAAAACAAGTGTTTTATCTATATATATATATATATATATACCTACCTAACCTTGCAGTTGTTATTTCTCTCTTGCTTGCTTATATAACGTCTCTTTCGAAAATCTCTCTTTGCCCTCTAGAAACATTCTCTTAAAATCGAGGCATTCTCTTAAAATCGAGGCCAGAGACTCGAGCATACGTAGCTTGGTTGTAAGCAACGCAAGAACGAATTGACTTAGCTTATGGTCGTAAGCGACGCAAGAACGAATTGACTTAGCTTACTTGTCGTTGGAAAGTAAATGTTGCACAATCACAAGTCCACTCTTACTTGTCGGAAAGTGAATGTCGCACAATTACAAGTCCACTCTTACTTGTCGTTGGAAAGTGAATGTCGCACAATTACAGGTCTGTTATATATATATATACACAAACGTCAAAATGCATAAGTTAAACTAATTTAACAAAAATTTATTGATCTTATACTTTTAAAAGCTCGAGAACTAAATAGATACATGCCTCAAAGTTGAGGAACTGAATTTGTAGTATGAGTCGATTAATCACGAGGGTGGTTTTTAGAGCCATGCTTGAAGGCCATCTCTGTATATTTTTGAGTGAGACATAATTTAGATTAGATTACTCTGTCAAATTCTAATAATCAGAGAGTGGT
>NW_019649629.1:0-1030 GCF_002806865.2 Cucurbita pepo subsp. pepo
TGGCTGTTTCTTGTTTGTGGCAACATACTCGAACAAAGCTTTCATAAGGTTGACATTAAAGCAGAAGAAAGATCAAACCGTAGTGAAAAACTCAAAGAAGAGAGCCAAATTGAATTATGATGATGGGTTATACCTGAAAGAACCTCCATCGATCTTGTCCCACACCGTAGGATGATCTACATTGGTATTGATCTTATCCCAATGTAATGGCTTTAGTCTAGCCTGATCATTGCCGGATAAAGATGGCCCTGGATTGGCAACTGCCGTTAATGGTGGCCGTAGGGGCATTGATGGAGGAGGAGGATAGCCGTTGATGGTGGCGGTAGGGGCATTGATGGAGGAGGAGGAGGAACTTTGATTGAAGAAATTCGATGAAGCAAAGGAGTAAAAAAAAACTTGATTGAAGAAATTGAAGAAATTTGGCGGTAGGGGCTTCTTCTTTCTTTACGATTAGGCCATATTTAGCGAATAAAAAATAATAAAAATTCAAATAAAGAATTCATCCGTTTCTTTATAGTCAATTCATGGTTTCTTTATAGTCCACATAGTTATTTAAAAGCTAAATTAATAATTCAAAAAAAAGAACTCGAGAACATTCTCTTTATTCTTACTTAATAATACTATTAAACTACAAAAGAAAAATAAAATGTTAAATAATTTCTTGTTAATAATTTTCAAACTTTTTAACCACTACCAATTTCCTTTTTGTTGGTGACTACTATTATGGTACCACTTCTCTATAACAGATGAAAGAAAAAATAGACTCATTTGCTCCTCCGTTGACTCGGGCCGATTTCCATAGTCTCAAAGGTTGTTTCTACCGCTGCAATCCACATTTGGGCTTCTATGGGGTCTACTAAGGAACCACACTAGAGGATGGAAGACCTATTGGGAGGAGGTGAACCACCTGAACTTGCGGCGCGCGAGCTTGAAGAAGAGGTGGCCAAGCTGCATGCCATCAGCGCGAATGAACCGAACACCTTCGCTGGAGCAGAAAAGAACTCATGCTGGCTGAAGGCAATGCAGGAAG
>NW_019649630.1:0-1029 GCF_002806865.2 Cucurbita pepo subsp. pepo
AAAAAAAAAAAAAAATTATTTAAAATTATTTGATACTTCAAACAAAAATTCCCATTAAATGGCATAAAAAAAAAATCAATGGTAAATTTTAAATAGGGATAAAATACTTTTGTTCTTAAGTAGGGTTTAACTGAGTTGAGACATTTTTTTTACAGGTTGTAAAGTTTTTTTAACCTAACGATCCTTATAAAATACTGAAATTAACCCAATTGGAGATGGTTTAAGTTGTTCGAAATATTTATTTAAATTTTTGTTTTTAAGAAAAGTAAAACGTTAATTCATAAAATATATATGTATTCATTTTTTAAATATTTAATTAAAATTTATAATTCAATTTCAATAAATATTTTAATAAATTAGAAAAAAATTATTATTTTAAAGTGATCCGAGAATAAATATAAAATATATATATATATATAGAATTAATAAAAGTAAGCAAAAACGTATATTTTAAAAATAACAATAAATTTGAGTTAATTTGTTTGGATCTAATTTAGTTCAAATCAGTTCATGACTCAATCAAACTGTACAGATTGCGTTGAGTTGAGTTAAGTTAGTCGAATTTTTAGAATTATTGGACTTTTTATAAAGACGGTTTTTAAATTTTAATATTAAAAGAAAGTGAGAAGCTTTTATTTTAAAATATTGGATTTAATTATTTTTCTTTAACCCAAATTTAAATAATTGTTAATCAATCTAATTAGTTTTAAACAAATATATAATTTTTTTTTTTTATATATTTTCGATACTTTTTTAATTAATTAAACTTTATGGTCTCCAAAAATATGTGAAAAGACAACACTGTCGGAAAAAATGGTTAATTTCAGACATCAATAATTTATATTGCAGAAATGTTTTTTTTTTTCTTTTATTATTTTATTTATTTCAAAATAATATTCTCAACTTTTTCCATNTTTTATTTATTTCAAAATAATATTCTCAACTTTTTCCATTTTTTTTTCCAAAAATGGTACAAACGATCCTACATAGTAGGAGTTGAATAATTGCATCATATAATTTTTAAATTTT
>NW_019649631.1:0-1029 GCF_002806865.2 Cucurbita pepo subsp. pepo
GTTTTTTTTTTTTTTTTTTTTTTTTTTCCATTTGGTAGTCTAGGCTGAATCTGATTGCATCATTAGAATACGTTAGTATAGGATGAAATGTATTTGCATAATAAACCATAGGGTAGAATAAAATATTCATTTCGGGTTTTGTTACGTTTCCTTTCTTTCAATAATGTTTTCTCTTCTTTCCTTGTAATCACTTTTTCTCTTAGGTAATAAAAGGCGAGTGCGAGTCGCATTTATGAATAGGGCCCATTAAATGTATATTCCGCATCTCAAAGTATAGTAATGACCTTAGATTAAATAGGTAAAATATTAGGGTCGTTACAAAACCATATTTATAACTTTTTTTAGATCATTTGCATGTTTATTTGAAGATCAAATAAACTTCGATTCACATCTTTTTCTTAACCCATTTTTTTTTAGATCATTTGCATGTTTATTTGAAGATCAAATAAACTTGGATTCGCATCTTTCTCTTAACCTATCTAAATCTAGAAGCGTTGTGTTTGATATATTTTTTTTCTCATAATCTACGCTTTTTTCTAGAAGCGTTGTGTTTGATATTTTTTCTTAACCCATCTAAATCCAGAAGCGTTGTAATCTACAAGCGTGCTTTTTTCTTAACCCATCTAAATCAAGAAGCGTTGTGTTTGATATTTGAGAAGCCTGCTTTTTTCTTAACAAAATCTAAAAGCTTTGTTTTTTATATTTTTTTTTTCTCATAGGATATTTTTTTTTATTTTTTCTTAACCCATCAAAATCTAGAAGCCGTGTAATCTAGAAGCATGTTTTTTCTTAACCCATCTAAATCAAGAAGCGTTGTGTTTGATATTTTAGAAGCGTGCTTTTTTCTTAACAAAATCTTTTTTCTCAGAGGATATTTTATTTTTATTNGTGCTTTTTTCTTAACAAAATCTTTTTTCTCAGAGGATATTTTATTTTTATTTTTTCTTAACCCATCTAAATCTAGAACGTTGTAATCTAGAAGCGTGCATTTTTCTTAACCCATCTAAATCAAGAAGCGTTGTGTTTGAT
>NW_019649633.1:0-1028 GCF_002806865.2 Cucurbita pepo subsp. pepo
CAGTAGCTATTGTTCTTGTGGTCTGTATAGCAGCGTAGAGTAGTGATCTCTTCTCACAACCGTCTATCCATCTTCTTAGTTTAGTTTTCCTGTTGTATGTCTAGCTATCTGTCGCATTATCTTACTGTGTTCCGCGAGCCTCCTTGCTTCCTTAAGCCACGGTTATTATTAAGTAAAATATTGTTGAGATTCATATGTAGCTCTTAGCTTGCCAACTGAATTAAAGTTAATATGTTTAACCGATTGAATTATTGTTCATCTATGAATGATCAAGGTATGATATTCAAGTAAAATGAAATGATCATTGCAGTCTTACTGTCTTACATTGTTTTATCAGCCTTGATTTTGTTGTCCATTTTCGCGACACGTAACACTTAGTAGCTTACTTACTGTACTATTTTGTGTTTGTGTGTGGCCTTACCAGACTGGACCGCCACAATATAGAAGTAGAACTGTGTATGAAAATGCAACTCCGGAGATGGTGAGGGAGTTCTTTTGGGATGACGAGTTTCGGTCAAAATGGGATGACATGCTCATATCTGCTAGAACTTTGGCAGAATGCCCAACAACAGGAACCATGGTAGTTCATTGGGTGCGCAAGGTGAGGCAGCTGTTTTCTTTTCTATTTCTGCTAGTGAATGCTATATTCCCCCCTTTTATTTTCGGTGGTGACGCGGTTTTAATGTGCTTTTTCCTTTTTTCTTTGGTGGTTCAGTTTCCTTTCTTCTGTAGTGACAGAGAGTATATAATCGGGCGACGAATCTGGGAAGCAGGGCGATCATATTACTGCATCACAAAGGTATAACTTGTAATCATCCGTGTCTCTTGGCATGATATCTTGTCCATGTCTCCTTCTTTGTTACTATCTTTCTGACTAACCTCGTATCGTCTTGATTGAGACATGTTTGGTTCTTACATTAACCCTTCCGTGCGCACTCCCCCACCCCTGTCCTTTTGTGACGTTCGAAAAGTTGTAGCATAAAATCTTTATCTCTGTGATGAATGGAAATACGATCTGCGTGTTGACC
>NW_019649634.1:0-1028 GCF_002806865.2 Cucurbita pepo subsp. pepo
TGTTCTTTTAATGGTAGTGCTATAAATTATCTTTATTGTGCACTAATTAATGATGAATTTAATAGAGTATCCATGTGTTCTTGAGCATATGAATTTGAAAAACTCTTGAAATAACTCATGAGGGAACAAATTTGGAAAACTTTGATCCATTGTAGGTGTCATGGTCATGTTTGTCCAAGGCGTGTTGTTTATGGCTACATGTCGGATGTTCGCGTCATATTTGTTCAGGACATGTTGTCCATGGTTGCATGCCCATTACAAACCCCTTTTACATGCTTTCATCTTAGATAGACCTTTACTACTTCATGTTGTTCACAAAAATCATTTCTACACACGCCAGGGCTAAAATGCCCCAAAATGTACTCTAGAGAGATATGACTAGTCGTCACTTATTCTTACTCGAGTTATATGTTATCAAAGTTGTTGTCGTTGTCTAATCGCTTTTAGCTTATAACATTGCTTTCTTTCAAATTGTTTTTAATGTATTTCCTCGCTCATGTTTTCAAGAACATCTCTCAAACGTGACTCAAGACTCAAGCATACACCGACGTGTCCACGAAATCTGAAATTCTCACGGTTGACTTGTTCATTGGATTAGAACAAGTGTCGCACAATTCCTATAACGTTGTTGCAAGAGTGCGATTGTACAATAGACGATCAATATTTACTGGGATGAATTTATGGTAAGTGGTTTCCATTGATCACGTCCATTAGAACTTCAAACCCGTTATATGATGTAATAGAAATTTGTATCGATTATGGATCACCTCTCATTTGACGCACATCGATCTCCTCTAATATCATCAAAGCCCATCCGATTGAGTGTTTTTACTTAAATGGACTTCATCAAAGCTTGACTCAAACATTTATGTACTTCAACTGATGAAAAATTGCTTATCACTAGATTTCAAAATAACAAGAAATTTATAAGTTGTACTATTAACTAGATATAGGAGAAAAATATTGTAATANTGATGAAAAATTGCTTATCACTAGATTTCAAAATAACAAGAAATTTATAAGTTGTA
>NW_019649635.1:0-1028 GCF_002806865.2 Cucurbita pepo subsp. pepo
ATGTTATATGTGTGAATTTAGTATATTTATTTCATTTTGCAAAAGAAAAATTCTTCGGATCCAACTTCGATATCAAGGATTATGTTATGGACAAAGGCTCACACAAAGAAGGATGAATAACCGGTGAATTCACAAGTTGCTGAGACACTCGTATATTAAACTTATTTGAAAATTACTTATTTTTAAGTTTGCAAGTATTATGTTTATTGATATCCTTTGTTTATGAAGTATGTGGAAGGGGCGGTTGAAGTGGTTTCTTATTAGTATGAGCGGTTGAACAAAAAATAATTACTTATCATAAGATTCAGCGTATGTGGTGGTGGTGGTGGGGTGGGGGTGGGGGTGGAGACTTTTGAAAAAAGTACTTGATTTGATTTTTTTTCTTATAACATGTGTTAAACTTGTTTGAAAATGACTTTTTTTTTTTAATACTTTATTGGATATGTGAAAAGTTTGGAAGTATTGTGTTCGTTGGTGTCTCTTGTTTATAATATAAATGAAATTGGCAGTTGAAGTGGTTTTTTATTAGTATGAGCACATTGAATAAATAACTGACCCTGTTGAGATGTTTTTTATCATGTCTACTTATAAGATGTGTGAAACAATTATGGACAATTGACATTTTTTAAATGTAGGAGGGCATTGAACAAGCTGAGATTGAGACAAAAATTTCATCAAATAATATTGTTGATGATGCCTTGAGTAAAGTTCTTGGACCGGATCGTGGGCATGTAAGAGGACTTGGATTTGGAGTGACTCTTTCAAAATTGTCTCTTTTGTCTCAACAAGAAAATAGATACATGACTCTTGAGAAAGAATATTTGAAGATGAGGGAAGAAATGATGAAAATGAAATCAATGTTCTTAGGTTTTATGAAGAAATGGGTACATTTTTATAAATTAAGTTATATAAATTTCACATTCATGAGTTTATTCCATATATNAAATCAATGTTCTTAGGTTTTATGAAGAAATGGGTACATTTTTATAAATTAAGTTATATAAATTTCACATTCATGAGTTTATTCC
>NW_019649636.1:0-1026 GCF_002806865.2 Cucurbita pepo subsp. pepo
AATATCATACCATTGTGGAGAGTCGTGTTCGTCTAACATAAATGTTTACATAATTGTTATGGTTCGAGTTATCCAAATAACTGTTATTGAATAATGAATTTAACTCAACACAGACTAATCATAAATCTTTTTGAGTTAGGTTGAGTTGATTTGGATGGTTCAGAATTTAAATTTTAAGATGTTAATTCGAACCCTATTTATTTATTTTAAATATTTAATTAAGATAAACCCAATTAGATTATAAAATTTTTGGGTGGGGTTGAATCGAGCCGAACTATAAAATTTTGGGTTGGGTTGATTTAAATTGTTCGAGCCATTTATTTAATTTTTTTAATAAAAATAAAATATTAGTTGTAAAATATTTATTTATTTATTTTTAGAGATTTAAGTAAGATGAATCCAATATTATCCCAATTTTATTTTTTTGGTTGGATTGGCTCCGTGGTTTGAATTATTTATTCAAAATTTTATTTTTAATAAAAATAAAATGTTAGTTCCTAAAATATTTATTTATTTATTATAAAATATTTATTTATTTATTATCAAATATTTAATTAAGATTAGAAACTCAATTTTAATATATATTTTGAAAAATAATATTTCAAATAGTTAAAAGTTATTTTGGAGAGGGTTGAAGAATAAATAATAATAATAAAATAATTATGAAATTAAATAAAAATCAAGATAAAATAAATATATCTACACGTCTAATAGGATAGTAAGCAGTTTTTTTTTTTTTAAATTGACAGTAAATTCGAGTTGGTTCAGTTTAACATAGTCTGGTTTTAGTATAGTGTATGAACTAATCTAATCTATAATATTTTTATTTATTGGAACCTAATCCAACTCAAATAAGTTCATAACCCAATTCAACCCGAAAGAATTGATTTGGAATAATTGGAATTTTCGAGTTATCGAGTTTTTACGAACATCCCGAGACGGTTTGTGTTGCTTTGTATAGGTGGTAAGAAGTTTGATAAATACATACCAGATGAAGATTACTTCCAAAAGGGGCTATACATGTTC
>NW_019649637.1:0-1026 GCF_002806865.2 Cucurbita pepo subsp. pepo
GAGATCTTTCGCCTATAGTAAAATTTGGGTGTGAGATCTTTACATATGATAGAATTAGGGTTTGAGATCTTTCCCCTTAGTGAGTTCTTTCCCTAGGGTAAGAGATTTCTCTATGGTAAAATTAAGGTTTGAGATCATTCCTATATGATAAAATTAGGGTTTGACATCTTTCCCATAAGATAAAATTAGAGATCTTTCAAACCCTATGATAAAATTAGGGTAAAATTTGGGTTTGAGATCTTTCCCGGTGTAATATCTTTTCGTAGAGTAAGACTTTCCCTACCCTAACATTAGGGTTTGAGATATTTACCATACGATAAAATTAGGGTGTGACATCTTTCCCATGTGATAAAATTAGAGATCTTTCAAACTCTATGATAAAATTAGGGTTTGAGATCTTTCCCATGTGATAAAATTAGGGTNAGGGTTTGAGATCTTTCCCCTATGATAAAATCAGATCTTTTCCTACAATAAAATTAGGGTTAAATCTTTCCCTATAAAATTAGGGTTGGAGATCTTTCTCCACCATATAATTAGGGTTTGAGATAAAAATTTGGGTTTGAGATCTTTCCCAATAGTAAATTTTGGGTTTGAGATCTTTCGCCTATGATAAAATTAGGGTATGAGATCTTTACCATATGGAGAAATTAGGNGGATCTTTACCATATGAAGAAATTAGGGTTTGAGATCTCAATTTCATTCCTACGAAATCTGCCTTTTAAATTAATTTTTTTTTGGTATTTATAGTCTCCCCACAAAAGAAACTTTCAATTCTTCAAATGCCTACTAACCTCCTTATACAAAATTTTGATAAACCAAGAGATCAGGCTAGAATTAGATTATGATCAAAGATCTAGAGGCAAGATTTGAAATCTTGTGTAAATTGAGTCACTCACCTTCGAACTTGATCAAGTCTTGATTGAAGGGCTCAGATGCAATCCACTACAAGAATTGCAGGAAACTTAGAAATGACAAAGATCTAAATGCAAGATTTGAAATCTTGTTTTAAATTGAGTCACTCCACCT
>NW_019649638.1:0-1025 GCF_002806865.2 Cucurbita pepo subsp. pepo
TATAGATCATTTTGACTATATACTTGAACTTGATTCACTCTTATGTCTCTACATATAGTTCAAGTAATCATACTATAGCCAGAGTGTTCTTAGTTTATTGGATTTAGATTAATAATCGTAAAGTTCACTTTATTCAATAACAATCTTTACTGAATAAATAACAATAATAACTTTATTGAAAATAGAATATGTTTTTGTTTACAAACTATGAGTTTTAAGACATAAAACCCAACAGATCGAACAGCTTGAAATGTGGCGGTAGCTCTGAGAACTCTATCACACACATGGAATGACGTGTCGAAGAGTTAGACATTACCCAAAACATCATACTAAAACTCTTCAGCGATCAGACAAAAAACTCCAAGACAACTACACTAGAAATCCATTGTCATCCAGCGGTTAGGGTATCTGGCTTTCACCTAGGAGACCCGAGTTTTATTCTCGACAATGGAATATTATTTTCTTATTTTTTTTTTAATAGTTTCATCTTTTGTCACCAATTATATTTAAACTTTACATACGTTTGAGATGCACTATAATGGTCAAGTTCAATAATATCTTATATTAAAAAGACTTTTGTGAACTTCGTATCTTTGTTAGAGTTATGTTATAGATATTTGGTTCAATTTCAACAAGTGGGGTCGAGATGATTCAAATGGTTAATGCGATAATCCGGTCGTTTTCAAGGTCTCTCTTGTTGAACGCCATCATGGCTGAGATGAGCACCCGAGTGAATTTGCAAGGAGGGCCGTAGAGAACCACACCCCATACCAAGCTCATGTTGGGCTTACCAAACTAAAAATTCAAGAACCCAAAGCCTTTAATGGGAACTAGGATGCCAAGAAATTAGAAAATTTTATTTTTGATGTAGAACAATACTTGAAGGCTAAAGAAACTTGCTCAGAGAACCTGAGAGTTATGTTGGCCGCAATGCATCTTAAGTTATTTGTGTGACGATCACATAACTCGTAGTTACCACTTTGTATGAACATGCAAATATGACTCTATAAATAGAGTGACCAAGG
>NW_019649639.1:0-1025 GCF_002806865.2 Cucurbita pepo subsp. pepo
AAAAAAGTTCTTTTTAGGGGTAGATAATATAACTCAATGAAGATCTAAGTTAACGGCCACAGCATGCCTAGCCTTCAGCCCATGACTCCCAGCACCATCAGGATACCTCCAAAGGGAGAAAAGACAGAAAACTACGAGAGAGAGAAAGAGATTTCGGAAAAAAAAAAAGTCGGCGAGTGTCCAGTTTATCCGACGAACCCTCAAACCGACACCAAACGACCTGTTACCGCCACAAGAAGGATCCCTAACGAAAGCATGATAACTCAAGGTGCGTTTTGTGCTTTTTAGTAAACGCCGTCGTCGGTAACCGAGGTCAGAAAATTGGGTATTTCCTAATCATTCTTAGATCTGTGGTTTTAGGAACCTTTAGGCCGCAAAACATCCAGAAAAGAAAGAAGGACGACAAATAAAGAGGAAAAGGAAGAAAGAGGACCGAAATCGGCAACGAAAATGCCGCGGGAAGGAGAGAGAAAACTCGCCAGAAAATCGGCTAGAGTCAGGTAAGGAAGACGAGGTCCACGGATTCAGGTCAACCCAAACCCAAAACCCAACAGAGTCAGCCAATTCTTTTCCTCGGCCTCTTCCTTCAGCCCAGCCCAACTACAGCGACCCAAACCTCAGACAAGCCCAGAAGCTATGGTTCAGTTTTACCAACCCGAGACCAGCCCGACGGTCCAATCGAGCTGGTCTGCAACCAAAAAAAAAAGCTTTTGGCCTACCCCAATAAGCCGAGGCCCAACGATAGTCTTCACCCAGTAACCTTCGTAGCCTACGACTTGGACCACGACCCGAACCGGACTGCGACCCGCGCTTCGACCCGATGCTACCGCACGACGTTGCTCGCTCTACTGCTGCCACATGTCACATAGCGGCGCAGGCAGTCCCTCGGCTCGGCGCGGCGCAAACGGCTCGGGCTCCCTCAAATGACGCTCTAGCGGCTCCCAGNCGGCGCAAACGGCTCGGGCTCCCTCAAATGACGCTCTAGCGGCTCCCAGCGGCTGTTCGGCTCGGCTCACCTGTTTTCA
>NW_019649640.1:0-1024 GCF_002806865.2 Cucurbita pepo subsp. pepo
TTTTGTTTATTATTTAGTTATTCATTTATTTTTTTCTCTAATTTTTTGTTGTTACATCGATATCAGAGCGATACCTCTTCCACTAAATTTTAATTCGAGGAAGAACCAAGGTAGAAGCTAGTGGGCATGTAAAGAAGATGTATATGAATGAATTGAGATCACATCTAAATGAGAGCTATCCTGAGAATAGGATGTGTAACACCCAAACTCTAACAAGAAACTTAAAACCTAACTTTTTTCCACTAAAGTTGAACTTCCCAGATTTTATTGAGAGTCGACCAAGTTTTGAGGTGAGATAGAAAACAAAAATGCTTAGAAATATAACATAAATTTAAGAAAAATATAAAACAAAAATGATAGAAAATTAGAAAAATGGTACGTGGAAGCAATTTGGATTTTAGGCACTTTTAGAACATCAATTAGAGTAAATAACTAGCATGTTCATAAGTATTAAAACTTAATTAGTTTAGATATTAATCTTTTGTAGTTCAAACTCCTTTTTCTTCGCGAACCGATTTCGAACTACCACTAGTGTCTTCTCCACTATCCTCCGGCCTTAGAACGGGATTGTGGAATCCGGTGAGTGACTAAACTTGGGAAGGATTTTGTATATGTGAAGAGAGTGTTTGTGAGAGGTTTTTCTCAAGGTTTTCCACCAAGAAGAAGAAGACCTTCAATGTACCATGATCACTCTATTTAAAGAGTCATGTTTGCATGTTTGCATGTTCATGCAAATTTGAGATCACCAAATTTTGACACTTAAAATTCCACTCAAATGTTTGGGATTATGTGGCAAGTATGCATGTTTGAGTTAACCAAATTTTGACGAGGTTTATTTGGCAAACATGAAGTTTGGTTAAACCAAATTTTGACACCTCAAAATTCCTTTTTCCATTTAATGAAGTCAACATTTTGACTTTCTTCATTTTAATTCAACAATTAATTTGAATAATGAATTTCAAATTAAAGTAACATTAAATGATTAATTAAACTATTTAATTAATATTTAATATTAATTCAAATG
>NW_019649641.1:0-1024 GCF_002806865.2 Cucurbita pepo subsp. pepo
TGTTGTATGTCTTTTAAAGTGTGCAAAATTTATCTTTTTGTAGCAGTTCGATATCTCGAACCCTCTTAAATTAAAATTGGGTCATGACACATCCAACATGGGTTGGAGAGGGGAACGAAGCATTCCATATAATAAGGGCTTGAATACCTCGTGAGGTAACGGGCCAACGAGGACAATGTCTTTTAGCGGTGGCCTTTGGCCAGTAAAGAAAAAAATATGAAATTTACATCAACTGAGAGATTTGAACTCTCACGGGGAAACCCCATGTACTTAGCAGACACACGCCTTAACTACACGGCCAAAGCAACTTTTTTTTTTTTAGGAACAAATCTCGAAGAGGCACTACGGACAACAAAGGTAGATGTTTAATGAGGAATTAGTTAGAACTTTGAGACCTACACAATTGTTAGAGCACAGTAAAAGGTAAGACCGAACGAGCACAGTAAAAGGTAAGCCCGAACTTCTTATAGACCAAAGGAAAGTCGTGGAAACCCAGTAGAAGAATGAAGCGACGGCAGCCAACAAGTAGGTTGGTTACTAAGCATATTTTTATACTTACACCTTTCTATTTTCCTTGTTCAGTTACTGGTCAACGTGAGGTGATGCTCTGGAGCTCTACTATCACAAAACGGTGTCGACACGGTGTGTATGTTAGATGTATTCGACCTGGGACAATAATTAGTCGTTTAACTTTTCAGGTTGAATTCTTTTTGTATCCCATACCCTTTTTCCGTTTGTAAAGAACTTGAAATTTATGACGAAGGTGTTTTATGTCTTTTAAAGTGTACAAAATTTATCTTTTTGTCGCAGTTCTATATCTCGAAACCTCTAAAATTAAAATTGGGTCATGACACATCCAACATGTTGGAGATCTTTTAAAGTGTACAAAATTTATCTTTTTGTCGCAGTTCGATATCTCGAAACCTCTAAAATTAAAATTGGGTCATGACACATCCAACATGTTGGAGATCTTTTAAAGTGTACAAAATTTATCTTTTTGTCGCAGTTCGATATCTCGAAACCT
>NW_019649642.1:0-1024 GCF_002806865.2 Cucurbita pepo subsp. pepo
GTCAAAACAAAACACTCCATAAATTATTAAACACATATATTACCAAATTTCAAGAAGCCGAAACCAAGCTCCCAACCTTGTCGCAGTCAAATCCACATCCACACTGCGGCGATTCATAGAAACTATTAATCGGAAAATTAGCAGAGGCAACTCCGATGGAGAATCGAAGTTCATCACTATCGCTAACGACTTCAACGATGTTGAACCAAATCAACAAGATCTTAACACTAACACCTTTCAAATTTTTGATTACGCCTTGAGAAATCACGCCCTTGACGGTAGGTTTGTACTCCAATTCGTAGGAATCGATCCAGAATCTGCACTTCCGATTCAAAAAGAGGCTGAACTCTCCGGTGGCTTTGTTGAACTCGTAGCCAGTAACACCGACGGGAAGAATGCCGACAGGGAAGCCGTACTGCTGGAGAATATCGTAGGCGGAGAGAGATTTTTGAGCACAGGCGAGAGGGATCGACGACAATGAGATGAAAGCAAGGAGAAGAAAAGGAACCAAAAGCTTAGAGAAACTCATATTTATAGATTTCGTTCTTCTGCTTCTTCTAAGGTTCTGTTTTGATTTTGGGTTGAAAATGAAGCTGCCAGATCTTAATAATACCTTTGCTAATGGGAATTTATTTAATTTATTCATTTATTTTTTGTTTTCTTAAAACACCAATAAAACTGAGATATAAGGGAGTCACGTGTTCCACGTGCTACATTTGACATTTTTATTGTTTACTTATATTATTCTTTTTTAAAATTAGTGAAACTATGAATTAAAAATTTGAGATCATGTTGTCTAAAAATAATCCTTCCAGATCTTACCTTTTAAATTTAATTTTTAAAATTATTTTGAGTTTATATCTATTTTGTCTTTAAAAAAAAAAAAATTAATAATAAGACTTTAAACTTTTAATCCGTATTTTAAAAGTATCTAATAAATTTTTAAACTTTCAATTTTTAGTTAATAACCTACCCAACATACCCAAATAATAATAAAAAATAAAAAAAAAAAAAAAAAAAAAAA
>NW_019649643.1:0-1024 GCF_002806865.2 Cucurbita pepo subsp. pepo
AATAATAAATTATTTAGTAATTGATTTTAAGTGTATTGAAATAATAGAATTTATTTTTAGATTTTTTAAAGAAGGATAATGATTTTTTTTAAATATTTTAAGTATTGCATCATGGATTACTATTTAAAAATATTTTAATTTAGTAAAGATTACCAAAAATATTAAAACAATGCTATTATTTATTCAATAGATTTACACAACTGTGTATTTTCTAATATTAATTGAACTAAATTAAAAGATTGTAATGATGCAAGAGATATATTTTTTTTAAAATTTGATGTAGCCTGTGTATCAGATAAATCAGATATTGATTTTATAACAATCAATGGAGTGTTAAATTGATAACATACTTGAGCTATTGCTGTAGATTCCATTTCCACTGCAATAGCACGAGAAAATTTAAATTTTAGTTTCTCAATGAAATCTTTCCCTCTAACAAATGAATCCCCAGTGATAATTAGCCCTGTATAAAATTTAACATTGAATTTTACAGCAGTTTCTATAAGTATATGATATAAAAATTTATTTATTTTAAAATTTTTTGGATATTGANCTCTAAAATACCCAAAATTTGTTAAATTTACATCATAATAGCATAATTTGTTAGGAATAATGATATCTCCTATAGCTATCTTAGGATCTAAACTCCCTGCTGAACCGCTGTTAATAATGATATCAATTTGAAATATGTTTATAAGTAGCATTGCTGCAATACTGGCTGAAACTTTTCCAATTCCTGATTTTATTAAAAAAATATTATTTTTTTTAAATTTTCCTATGTAAATTTTAAATTTTCCAATATTTTTTGTTTCTTGATAATGTATAATCTTTTTAAATATTTTAATTTCTTGATCTATAGCTCCAACAATTCCAATATTTATATTCATATTAATTAATTTTTATTATTTTCAAATATTAAATGACGAACCGCATCCACATGTATTTTTTGCATTGGGATTATATACTACAAACTTTGATCCTTCTAAATTTTCTATATAATCTATTTGACCACCATCTAAGTATT
>NW_019649644.1:0-1024 GCF_002806865.2 Cucurbita pepo subsp. pepo
GCATGAGAGTTGAATATAAAGCTCAGTTGGTTGGTGGATGCGTAAGACCAAGTCCAAAGTTAAGTCGGTCACGAGTTCTCGTATAATATAAACTTTAACGAAGATGTGAAGAAAATATTGTTCAAATTATCACAAGATATTTCAATTCAGGTCAAGTTAAACAAAAATCAAGTATGACTACAGATTCTTGGCGAAGAATTTAAAGTTATGGTCATAAAATATGAAATTTAGAATTTTTGAAATGGTTTGCTAAAAAATTGAGCAGTTTCCAATTTGAGGGTATATAAAATCGTATTAGATTAGTGACTAATAACCATTTATGTTATCCTTATTGCAATTATACATGATTTAGATTACATGTTTAGAATCATTCAAGCTTTATCTGATCAATCTAACTTGTGAAGTGATTCAAACATCAAATAAGTGTTTTTGTCTTGAAATATTCGATCAACAATATAATATGAATTATATCGCTTAAGGTTTATGGATCAAACTTATACTTTAATCCAACATTTTCTTTTTATTATTTTTGGCATTTTGGAATGTGACTCAAACTCACCCTACAACATACGTAATTTGACTTGAAGTGATAAAAGGAAGACTTGACTAAATAATTGTTGACTTAAAGATATCATTTAAAAAAGGAAGACTTAACTAAATAATTGTTGACTTAAAGATATCATTTAAAATCGGAGTCCTTGAATTATGAAGCAGATCTCTCTCTATATATAGAGAGATCCCATATTAGTTGGAGAGGAGAACGAATTATTTTTTGCAAAGGTGTAGAAACCTCTATCTATCAGATACATTTTAAAACCTTGAGGAGAAGTCAACTAGCGAAAGTCTAAAGATGACAATATCGACTAGCGATAGATTTGGACTGTTAACGACCCGGGAAAGAAAAAGAAAGAAAAAAAGAAAAAAGAAAAAGAAAACNTGAGTTTTTCGACGACCGCCGAGTTTCGCGGACCCCACACGAAACGACGGCCACACCACGCCCAGCCTTCAACCCACGACTCCCAGC
>NW_019649645.1:0-1024 GCF_002806865.2 Cucurbita pepo subsp. pepo
CGTCTCGGGTCGAGGCGCGGGTTAACGGGTCGCTCGCGGGTGTCGGGCCGAACGCGGGTGATGGGCCGCACGGTGATGGGCCGACTCGCGGGTGACGGGCCGCGGGGTGAAGGCCGGGTGTTTGGGCTGCGGGTAACGTGGGTTCTGGGCGGACCGAAGGGACGGGGCTCGGTTCGGGTTTCCGGATCTGGATCTCGGGTCAGACTTCGTCCTCTTCACCCGACTCCTGCGCAATTTTCCGGCGGTCTCTCTCTCTCCTCGACAACGTCGTCCCGACGTCCTTTTTTCCTTTTTTCCCCCGTTCCCGATCTTATCCTTCACCCTAACCCCGTTTTCGGTACAGATTTCGTTGGTAAGGGCCTCGCACTCCGGGATCTGGAGAAGTTCGAAAGTCCGTCGTTCCGTCTTCCTTGCCGATGGTGTTTAGTGTACGGGATTCGTCTAAAACCTACTCCTGATGTGTGTAAGGGGTTCTGGGATTACTTTTGTGGTGTGAAATGGGGATTTTTGACGTCGATTCGTACGCTTCGGCTCGCCGGAGTTCTGTCGGTTTTCTGTTCTCTCTCCTTTTTCCTTCNATTTTTGACGTCGATTCGTACGCTTCGGCTTCGCCGGAGTTCTGTCGGTTTTCTGTTCTCTCTCCTTTTTCCTTCCCGTTCTCGTTTCTTTGCAGGTGTTTTCAGGGTGGCTGAAGGTCGGGGACGCGATTTTTTTTGTCATCCCAGCCCTTGGCCGCCCTTTGTGGGTCGTGTGCGAGCGAAAACTCTNTCTCGTTTCTTTGCAGGTGTTTTCAGGGTGGCTGAAGGTCGGGGACAAAATTTTTTTTGTCATCCCAGCCCTCGGCCGCCCTTTATGGGTCGTGTGCGAGGGAAAACTCCGGCGAACGCCGGAGTTTTCGGCTCTGCAGACGACCATCATTTTTTTTTTTTTTTTTNCGCTGGAGTTTTCAGCTCTGCAGACGACCGTCATTTTTTTTTTGGTTCCGTTACATTGTGATGTCCCACATTGGTTGGGGAGGAGAACA
>NW_019649646.1:0-1023 GCF_002806865.2 Cucurbita pepo subsp. pepo
ACATTGTCTATAAAGTTTGACTTTCACACGGTTAATATGTTCGTTGGATTAGAACAAATGTCGCACAATCGTTATGCACAAAAGTGCGATTATCCTCCTGCCCGATAATTATATGCAGTAAGTCGTTGTTGTTGCCTTTTGCTTATATTCCCATAATTAACATCAATTTCATTTTCTCAACACTTTCAAAACTCTCTTCTGACTGAAATCTCTTTGTCCCCGTTCTCTGTAACTTTCTTCTTGAACCAAGGCCAAAGGCTCGAACATACGTCGTTTGGCCGTAGACGACGCAAGAATGAATAGGCTTAACTTACTTCTCAGAGAAGTGAGTGCCGCACAATCGCAAGTCCATTGTCATCAGAGTGCGATTACGACAATATTTGAAGTTTCCAAAAAAATGTTTGAACTTCTATTTGGTTGGGGAGATAAATCTTTACCAATGTTTGGGGAGGAGATTTAAAATTTTGCTTCGTCAGCTTTTTTCATATTTTAAAGGCATTTTTTTTAATTATTCTTGTTTTTTGAAAGATGGTTTTTTATTTATTTTATATTATGTTTATTATTGATTTTCTTTTTAAATGTTAGCATAAATCATTTATTTGAGAATAATTATAAAATTGACGACTAAATAAACAAACAAAAAAACTAAAAACATATTATTTACAATAAAAATTAAATCAAAATTTAATTGATAAAATTATTCAACCAACCCGATATTATATTCTCAAACCTCATAAACAAAACTTTCGATAAATTATATTGTGTTTTTAATTTAAATTTTCTAATTAAATAGAATTTAGCAAATCACAACTACCAAGGAGACATTTTATTTTTTTTATGGACTCTAATGTTTTTTTTATTTTTTTAAAAGAGTTTTAGAATTGACCTGTTTTTTATTTATTAATTATTAATAAACAAAGTCCTTCCAGTGGGTATAATAAAATGCATAAACTGTCAATAAATAATATACAGATCTAAGGGCTTCCTATATTTTCTCAGAGTTGACCCATCTTCATTTATATA
>NW_019649647.1:0-1023 GCF_002806865.2 Cucurbita pepo subsp. pepo
CGTCGTTTCGCGTGGGTTCCGCGAAACTCGGCGGTCGCCGGGAAACTCGCGGGTTTTCCGGCGACTGAGTTTTTCAATTTTTTTAATTTAATTTATTTTTTATTATATATATATATATTTTTTTTTTCTTTCTTTCCCGGGTCGTTACATTATCTACCCCTAAAAAGAACTTTCATCCTCAAAAGTCTCAAACTCTTGTACCAACNTTATCTACCCCTAAAAAGAACTTTCGTCCTCGAAAGTCTCAAACTCTTGTACCAACTCGGGGTATGTCTCTCTTATTTCGTCCTCACGCTCCCACGTTGCTTCCTCACAGTGGTGATTCTGCCACAGTACCTTAACGAATGCAATGCTCCTGTTGCGTAAGGTTTTTACTTCTCTAGCTAAGATTCTTACTGGTTTTTCCTCGTAGCTCATATCTTCATTGAGTTGGAGTGGTTCGTAGTCTATTACGTGGATAGGATCCGTAATGTACTTCCTCAGCATCGACACATGAAATACATCATGTACTCCTGAGAGGGCTGGAGGTAAGGCTAACTTATACGCTACCAGACCAACACGCTCTAGGATCTCAAATGATCCAATGAATTTAGGACTTAACTTGCCCTTATGTCCGAATCTTAACACACCTTTCATAGGTGCCACCTTGAGGAATACTGGGTCCCCCACCTCAAACTCCAGGCTTTTACGCCTTACATCGGCGTAGCTTTTCTGTCTACTTTGAGCGGTACGCATCCTCGCTCGAATTTTCTGGACAGTCTCATTGGTGAGTCGAACCAACTTGGGTCCTACTAATTCTCTCTCTCCTTCCTCATCCCAACATAGTGGGGACCTACACCGTTCCCCGTATAGGGCCTCAAATGGTGCCATTCCAATAGTTGCTTGGAAACTGTTGTTATACGAGAATTCCATCAGGTGGAGTTTGGAATCCCAACTTTCCTTAAAATCTAGTACGCAAGCGCGTAGCATGTCCTCACAACTACAGCTTCAATAAATTCTTTTTACGTTTTCTCGGGATTTTTG
>NW_019649648.1:0-1022 GCF_002806865.2 Cucurbita pepo subsp. pepo
TAACTTGAGATACCTTTCACTTGTATTTTAGACACTTTCCCAGCAAATGTTTCATAAACTTGTGAGATTAAAGAAAGTTTAGGAAGATATTAATATTCATTTTGAGATTGTTTTATCAATGGTTATTATTTGTTTTACCGAGAGAGCTTGAAATTGGTCATTGCTTCATTTAAGGGTGTAATGCCTTTAAAAATTTGACCTAGATTTATAATTTGAATCTAATTCATAACGGTCTTGATATTGCCCATCAAAATCATGGACCAGAATTTAATTCAAAGTATTTAGAGTAATTTAATAACAAATTTAAAAGATAATCTAAGTCATAGTTTAATGGGGAGAATTTTATGTTGTGGTGTGAAAATTTTGCCAATAAGTAGCTATAGTTTAGTGACAAGAATTTCATGATGTAGTAATGAAACAACTTTATTTTCTTGGTTGTATGNAGAATTTTAAGTTGTGGTCGTGAAAACTTTGCCAATAAGTAGCTATAGTTTAGTGACAAGAATTTCATGATGTAGTAATGAAACAACTTTATTTTCTTTGTTGTACGCGGGAGTCGTACATGTTTTCATTTTCTATAATTATTTTACCTTTCGCGTTTTATTCACATGGTAAATAACTGAAATAACTTTATTTTCTTGGTTGTTCTCACATAGGTTTGTTCCAAAATTTTAGGTTAGATACACCCAAATTAAGATAAATATATACATATAAATTTTAAGAAGTATACGAAAATAAAAACATTAAAATATGAAAATAAAACCATTAAAAACCTAATAAATATTATGTAAAAATTAAATCTTCCTCTTTGATATAATGTTATGGAATATCATATTGACACCTTAGGTCATTGAGGAATGTGACATTATAGGAAAGTTACTACTTTATTCATAGTTATATACCATTATTTTAAACTATTGGGATCACATTCATATTATAGGTTTACATGTACCGAAATACCTCCCTGTCATGATTAGTGCAGACACGTACCTGACGACATTGATGTTCACAATGATGTTATG
>NW_019649649.1:0-1021 GCF_002806865.2 Cucurbita pepo subsp. pepo
AAAAAAAAAAAAAAAAAAAAAAAAAAAAAAAAAAGATATATGAAAGAAAAACCCAAAAAACAATTAGTTAAGGCCTTCAACCAATCAAATTGCTTGAGATTAAAATAATGTTTAAATAACCTAATAAATAAACTGCGCTGATTAAAATAATGTTCAAATAACCTAATAAATGAACTGCGCGACTACAAAATTTTAATGTTGGACTTATTGCAGTATGATGAGGGCATATATAAAATTTTGTGGTCACTGGATAAGGATAAGTAGGTAAACCAAGAAATAAGGTAAAATGACCATAATATCCCTAAGGATCACTACCTACTGATTAAGACCATAATTACCTCTAAATATTGTGAAATTTTGTATGAATCCTTATCTTAAGGTAGTGAAGTTTGGAAGTCATTGCAAGAATTTTAATAGCCGAACTAAGACATGGGAAAAACATCCATAACGACCCGTATAACTAAATGAGGTACTCATGCCCACATGTATCCTCGATCGCTAATAAGATTCTACGCTCACATGATCAAGTTAGGCTATTCCTAGGGAGACCTTTAGAGTTCCAAGCCTAACCCAGAATGTTATGCATAAACCTACATTCATCAAAAATCCAAGAAAACACCTACGACTATGTGAATAGCATACTTAACATTTTGCTTGGATCATGCCCGAAGTAACCATTTGTCTCCCATTACGAGGTGTACCACGAGACCTCTATTCCTCTTTAGGTAAGATTCTTTGCAATATGTATCATGTGCAGGATGCTATGGTGGGCCTACCATTTCTCCCACCTAAATGAGATGTCCTACATCACGATTTGCTAGCAAGATGCAACAATTATGACCGCACCACTTATGCGCTCATTGGGGAGAAATAAAAAGTAAGGGTTACTTTAGAAAAGTTTTCAGGGCGAATATACGAGGCACGACATGATAACCTCTAAGTTTTAGTTCTTCAAAATGTACCAAAAAATCATATTCTAGCTCAAGGTCACGATTAAGAGCCTACAAGTAGGCTACTTAGT
>NW_019649650.1:0-1021 GCF_002806865.2 Cucurbita pepo subsp. pepo
GGCCGAAGTACTCCCTAAATAGCTAAGCGTAAGCTCCCGTTCTATAAGAGCTACTTCCTACGTCGCCGGGGTTTGTTTCCTATCACACCGTTCACCACTTTCTGTTAGTATTTCACAATTAATTTCCCTATAATTAATCAAATGTGAAATACGGCTCTAAAATGGCCTCGGATACCTCAATCGGGGCCGAAAACAGATCCGGGAGGGTCGAAACAGTGGAAATTGGGCTGAAAACAGGTGAGCCAAGCCGAACAGCCGCTGGAGCGTCGCCGGAGGGAGCCCGAGCCGTTTGCGCCGCGCCGAGCCGAGCCGAGGGACTACCTGGGCCGCTATGTGACACGTGGCAGTAGTAGAGCGAGCCACGTCGTGCGGAAGCGTCGGTCCGAAGCGCGGGTCGCAATCCAATTCGGGTCGTGGTCCGGGTCGCGGGCTTCGGAGGCTACTGGGCCAAGACTATCGTTGGGCCTCGGCTTATTGGGCTGGGCTGAAAGTTTTTTTTTTTTGGTTGCAGGCCGGCTCAATTGGACTGATGGTCTGGTCTCGGGTTGGTTCAACTGAACCGTAGCTTCTGGGCTGGTTTGAGGTTTGGGCCGCTGTAGTTGGGCTGGGCCGAAGGTAGAGGCCAAGGGAAAGAATGGGCTGACTCTCTCGGGTTTTTGGTTCGGGTTGACCCGAATCCGTGGACTGATGGNCGGCCGATTTTCCGGTGAGTTTTCTCTCTCCTTCCCGCAACGTTTTCATTTCCGATTTCGGTCCTCTTTCTTCCTCTTCCTCTTTATTTGTCGTCGTTCTTTCTTTTCTGGGAGTTTTGCAGCCTAAAGGTTCCTAAAACCACAGATCTAAGAACGATTAGGAAATACTTAATTTTCCGACCTTAGTTACCGATGACGGCGTTTACAAAAAAGCACAAAACGCACCTTGAGTTATCGTGCTTTCGTTAGGGATCCTTCTTGTGGCGGTAATAGGTCATTTGGTGTCGATTTGAGGGTTGTTTGAGGGTTCGTCGGAGAAACTGGACACT
>NW_019649651.1:0-1020 GCF_002806865.2 Cucurbita pepo subsp. pepo
AGCTTTTTTCTTTTCATTATGCCACTTGCTATTTCCATAGAGAGTTGATGATCTTTTTTTAACTGATGACTTTTGAGTACACATTTAATTACTTGATGACGTTGGCTGCAAGGTGCTCCTTGTTGTTCTCTGGTCATTTTAAGGACCATCCATGGTAACATTAGAAATGGTTTCAATTTCCGAATATTAGTTAATATGGTTGGATTGTGTTTTCAGGTGAACCAAATTTTTCAGAACAAAATGATTTTGAAAGTTCCATTTCTTGGCGAGGTGATGGGAAATACTTTGTGACACTAAGTGATGTCGAAAATTCTAATACTTCACTTAAGAAGCTCAAGATCTGGGAGCGGGATGGAGGTTCCCTGCATGCTTCATCTGAATTGAAAAACTTTGTGGAAGGAGTTTTGGATTGGATGCCCAGTGGAGCCAAAATTGCAGCTGTTTATGATAAGAAAAGTGAAATTGAATGTCCTACTGTAGTATTTTTTGAAAGGAATGGATTAGAAAGAAGTTCTTTTCATATTAACGAGAAAAATAGTTCAAAAGTTGAACTTTTGAAGTGGAATTGCAGTTCAGATCTTCTTGCTGCTATTGTTAGATGTGAAAATTACGATTCTGTAAAAGTCTGGTTTTTCAGCAATAATCATTGGTACTTGAAGCATGAAATTCGGTACTCAAAGCAGGATATGGTTAGGTTTGTATGGGATCCAACAAGGCCTCTTCAGTTATTTTGTTGGACTGTTCATGGACAAATTACAATGTACAACTTTATATGGATTTCAGCTATCGTGGAGAACTCAACAGCATTGATCATTGATGATGCAAAGATACTAGTGACCCCTCTTTCTTTATCACTCATGCCACCTCCTCTGTATTTATTCAGCTTGAAATTTTCAAGTGCTGTCCGTGATGTGGCCTTTTATTCTAAGAATTCCAAGAGTTGTTTGGCTGCCTTCTTATCAGACGGGCGTTTATGCACTGTTGAGTTTCCTGCAGCTGATTTCTGGGAAGAACTAGAAG
>NW_019649652.1:0-1020 GCF_002806865.2 Cucurbita pepo subsp. pepo
TAGGGCGAAGGAGTGAAACTGTGAGACCAAAGGGAGAGGAGCGAAGCTGTGAAACCTTAAGGGGAGGTGAAGGAGCTGGCTTCTCTCCTATAGCTTTTTCTTCTTTCACAGTAAACTCGTGGGGCTGGATGATCTACTTTGTTACGTGGTTGTTCGTATTTCATTTGATTCTGATTAAACTTCTATCTTCAATACCTTTTTCTTCTTCTTCAGCTACCTCCCTAATAAAATGATTCTAATTCTTCTCCTTTACAGTCTCGCTGCTTCGCATTACAGGAAAGAAAAGAGAAAGAACTCTGGAACCTGAACCTTTGACTCTATGACCTTCTTGAAGGAGGTAAAGCTAACCTTTCTTTCCTCTCCAGTAAATAGAAAAGAGAATTGAAAGACTCAAGCAAGAAAATGAAAGTGAACTCCGGACGGAATCTTTAGAAAGAGAGATGAATGAGAGTTGTAGAACTGAACTCAATCACTTGTCCCGGATTTCTTTCACTCTTGAACTCGGGTTGAACTATTCAAACACAAGGTAAACTGGATGGAGGATGATTCTTTCATACACTGTAACGTGGCTTGGCTCCCTCTGGGTCTCGTTGCTGCGCTCCTTCCTGAACCTATTTATTTATTCTTGATTGAACTGCTCAAGATCCTTTCTTTCATGAATTGACTCTCCTGGACTGATTGAAGAAAGATTAACGATCCTTCCCCGGTNTGAACTGCTCAAGATCCTTTCTTTCATGAATTGACTCTCCTGGACTGATTGAAGAAAGATTAACGATCCTTCCCCGGTATTCCCTGAAAAAGAAAGGAAAGACTCTCAACTCCTTATGAATGAGACTGATTTCACTCTTACACTCGATAAGTAACTAGATGATCTAAAGGTGAAGCTCAATCACCTCGGCCGGCTTCTTTCTCTTCTCTGGATCCTCTCCCTACTCATTCAGCTTTTCCGATATTCCCTTCTTGCTTTTACTCGGGTTGAACTATCTCTTTTCTTTCACGAGGTCAAGCCGCTAATGAATT
>NW_019649653.1:0-1020 GCF_002806865.2 Cucurbita pepo subsp. pepo
TTGACCAGTAAACACTCTCAAGATTAATGATCTTGAATACTAAACCTCTACAACTATCTGCTTCTGTCCTGCCATCCCTATGTCTTTCTATTGGTCGAGCAGCTTGCTTCATTCTGTAACCTTAGCTTCTATCTATTATTTTACCTGATCTACACCCCGATATGAGCCTAACTTTCCAGTCGATTAAATGAATGAAGAAAAAATGAATTAGCAGCTTTGAAAGACTCAACTAAAGATGAATTCTCCAGTAGTGTTTGAATAAATGAAGGGAGAAGCAATTGAAGGAATAATTCTCCTGACCCTACCACTTTACCTTTACAGTTGAGTAAATCAATTAAAGCTCCTTTCTTTACAGTTCAAGAAAGAGATTGTTCATTAGCTACAGATTAGTTCGTTCTATCAAAGAGTGAAACCTGAACCTGAACCGTGGTGGTGCTCTTCTACAGCTTCTTCGATAACAGCTCATTTTTCCCTTCGGTCTCTTTTATCTTTGATAAGCGCCTACAATGCTGATTTTTGCAAAGCTAGAGGTNATTGTTCATTAGCTACAGATTAGTTCGTTCTATCAAAGAGTGAAACCTGAACCTGAACCGTGGTGGTGCTCTTCTACAGCTTCTTCGATAACAGCTCCTTTTTCCCTTCGGTCTCTCTTATCTTTGTCCTCTCCCTCTTTACTGACTCATTCACCTTTCTTTGACGGATTTCCCTCGGTAATATGGAATAGATGTTTTCATCCCTGGATTGAAGAAAGATTCATTCTACTCAATAACTTNATCCCTCAAACATGAATATGACATGCATTTAAATAGGCCCCGAAGATAACCCTAACAAAATAAAGTTCAGCCACCAACCACTAATAAATGTTAATAAATGCTATTAAATACAAATTGAAGAATATAAGGCAATTCATACAAACTATTAATAAATGCTATCAAATATAAAANGGGGGGGGTTTGTTTCCAAAGCAGACATGCACTCGCAAACAAAGCTGCACCGACACTAGGTACAAGATAGCTGTGA
>NW_019649654.1:0-1019 GCF_002806865.2 Cucurbita pepo subsp. pepo
TTTATTTTTCTACCAATTTTTTTAATCATAGTTTTCACTTTCTTAGAGAAAGATTTAAATTCTTACTCAAATTCCAAAATAAAAAACAACTTATTAATATATATAGCTTGCCTTTGTTTTTGAAAACATGGGTAAAAAGTAATAACATAACAAAACAACTCAGAGGTAAAAGTAATATTTATAAGCTTAATATTTTAAACCAAATGATTATCAAACAGGTACTACTCATTGAAAATTTTGAATACTAGGAGTAAGATCCAAAATTGAGACTAAAACACTCATTATGGGAATTAAATTGTAACTTTTAAAACCATCGACCCGAATTGAAACCTTGTCTAAAGCATAGGGACAAATTCATAATTTAACCATCAAACTAATATCTAAACTTGCACGTAAGCAAGAATGTTTAGAATACATTAAAAAACTAAATGGTCGTAATCCTTTGGATCTAGACAATTCTAGGGGAGATTCATCATGTTTCATGTAAAGAGAGACTCTAACTTGTGGTATCGAATCTCGCAGAGCGGCTCACGAGGCAGGTGCTGCTACAGGAATTGTAAATGTTGGTGTTACAAGAGCTGATGACTTTGTATCACTGAAAATAAATGCTAGGTTGGGTGAGGTACAATTCTCCCGCCCTCTCTTTTTCTCTGAAAAATGCATCTCTCTGTGCTTGTATTCCTTCATTGTTTGGCCATTTGTTACAGATCATGCCTAGAGTGCTTCAAATGGGGTCCCTTAGCATTCCTGCCCTTCAATGATATCACTTCAGGTCTCTGTTTCAATTACAACTTCGTAGTTATCAGTAGAGAATCTATGATCTATTTTGCCAAATTACATTTGGGAAATGGATACCTTGATTGTTGTATTATTAATAGCACAAGATTGCTGAGCTGGTCACAGAGTTAGATCATCTTCTTCTCAGTTTACTTAAATAAATCTCAATATTTTCATTGTATTTAAAATTTACTAAATTTATCAATATATATATTCGATTTGGTTTAGGCTTTTCCATTTCT
>NW_019649655.1:0-1018 GCF_002806865.2 Cucurbita pepo subsp. pepo
TGACACTCATGTGCCCACAATCGGATCTTCATCTTTTACACTATCTCTTTAACTTTCTCCTCCTCTTCCAACTCTTCCTTCATTCCTGTTTCTCCCTACTATTTTTACTTTAAACACGACTCTTTTTTCGTTCCCGATAAAGAATTTGATCCATAATCCGATTAGATGGGGGCGTTTTTGTTGATTCAATTAGTGTGAGATGGGAAACAAAACATTCTTTATAAAGGTGTGTATGCCAGCGAGGATGTTGAACCCTGAAAGGGGTGGACACTAGACGGTATGCAAGCGAGGACGTTGAATCTCGAAGATGGGTGGATTGTGAAATCCGACCTCGAGACATGGAGCGAAGGGCCGTGTTGGGATGCAGAGAAATGGGGGAAAAAGTTATGAGTTTAAAATTCTTGCAATGAAATGATGAGGAGATGAAGAGACAGAAAAAACATGATTATGAGTTTGAAGAACAAAAAAGATGGTAAGAGGAGGGGCCCAATCTCATATGTGAATATTCATAAATATTCCTTCCAACCTCATCATTTTCTTTACAAAATCTAACAAATTAAACCCTAAATCATTTCATCTCTCATTTTGTCTTTCCGCTCGGCTCGAACACGTATTAATCACTCGAATATGAATATATTCAAATTACAAGGTTTGTAGTTAGAAATCTCGATGCGAGATGCCATATCGATTAGAGAGAGAAACGAATCATTCCTATAAAAGTGTGAAAATCTCTCCCTAATAGACGCGCTTTAAAACTGTAAGGCCAATGATGATATGTAACACGTCAGTGAGCTTGGATGTTAGAAATGGTATCAGAGACAGACATCAGGTGGTATGTCAGCGAGGGCGCTGGACCTCTAAGAGGGTGGACTATGAGATCACACATCGGTTGGAGAGGTGAACGAAACATTCCTTACAAAGGTGAAGCTCACGAGGATAGGTAATAGGCCAATGCGGACAATATTTGCCGGTTGAACCCTCCTTCCAAATGGTATATACAAAAGTTTTAGTTGGGCTG
>NW_019649656.1:0-1018 GCF_002806865.2 Cucurbita pepo subsp. pepo
CAAGATGATCCAACGCCTCGATATAACTTGATGGATGGATGCTCGAGATGTCTCGATTATGTGAGCGACATATGGGTCTGTTCTCGATGAGCATGATCAAGCGAGCTAAGTTAATCGATGACATCCCAGGACTTGGGATGACATCAAAACATGATGGCCATGTCAATTGGGAACCAAGATGAGAATTGAGACGTGACGTTGCACGTGAGAGACCTTGGCCTCAAGCAGAGGCAAGGTAGAGCCGAATAACTTGAACTAGTATAGAGGCAAGTCGGTTGGGTTGCAGAAGATTGAACATGCACACGTAGGCCCAAGCAAGCTTGAATTCCGCACAAGTTGTATTTGGTTGACGAAGACAAACCTCACCTAAGGTCCAATGAAGTCATGAAGACAAACGAAAAATAACTAGGAGGCTTGGATTTCCCTCATGCCTTGTCATGAGCGTGTCAAGATCACGATGTCAGACGGTTGAAAATGTACAACCATAAAAAATGGCATGTTCTCTGTGGCCCCTCCATGTGTCGTATTTTATGATTGCTATGATGTAAATTATGTTATGTAGTGTTATGACTTATGTACTGTCAAGACTACGTGATGATGTATTATGGCTTATGTTATGCTATGATATTGTGCGCACCATGTTAGCATGTTTATTTTTTCGACTGTGAAATGTTGATATGTCAATAATGTATTCTTGAAAACGTTTATGAAAGAACGAATGCACGATCTACATATTATATGATTTGAAGCTAGAGAGACCTCAGACATTTTTGTGTGTCATATGCATCGGGATACTTCCTCGTCATGATTAGTATGGACGTGTATATTACGACATTTATGTCTGCCATAATGTTATGATACGATATTCTGTACACCATAATACTATGTGGGCTTCTTTCCCTCTATGGCTCTGGCAGTACGCGTGTGAAAATAATACTATAACAAACATATATAAATATATATAAATATTTCAACATCTAACTCAAGCAAAGACCCTAACGTTCAAGACTCTAACGTT
>NW_019649657.1:0-1018 GCF_002806865.2 Cucurbita pepo subsp. pepo
GTGACTTTCAGATCTTCAGTGTTGCTCTCACGTGACTTTCAGATCTTCAGTGATGCTCTCACGTGACTTTCAGATCTTCAGTGACGCTCTCCAAACTGAGCTATCCCCGCTAACATTAAAAATAAAAATTCATCGGTTAAGATATTTTCACTACTTCATTGAGATTTTAAAAACAAATAATCACTAATTTTAGATTGAATAGTCAGGCTATGCAACTAAGTCAACTTGAACGCTCTCCAAACTGAGCTATCCCCGCTAACATTAAAAATAAAAATTCATGGATTAATAAGATATTTTCACTACTTCATTGAGATTTTAAAAAGAAATAATCACTAATTTTAGATTGAATAGCGAGGTTATGTAACTTAGTCAACTTGAATCAAGTGCAGTGAAAGTGGATCAAACACATGACCTAATCACTAATTTTAGATTGAATATTTAGGTTATGCAAGTTAGTCAACTTGAATTAGGTGCGGTGAACTTGGATCAAACACTGACTTTCAGATCTTCAGTGATGCTCTCACCTGACTTTCAGATCTTCAATAACGCTCTCCAAACTGAGCTATCCCCGCTAACATTAAAACTTCAATAACGCTCTCCAAACTGAGCTATCCCCGCTAACATTAAAAATAAAAATTCATCGGTTAAGATATTTTCACTACTTCATTGAGATTTTAAAAAGAAATAATCACTAATTTTAGATTGAATAGCGAGGTTATGCAACTTAGTCAACTTGAATCAGGTGCAGTGAACGTGGATCAAACACGTGACCTTGAGATCTTCAGTGACGCTCTCCCAACTAAGCTATCCCGNAATTCATTGATATTTTAAAAGGAAATAATCACTAATTTTAAATTGAATAGTCACGAGTGAAGTTATGTGACTTGAATCAGGTGCGGTGAACGTGGATCGAACACGTGACCTTCACATTTCCAGTCTAACGCTCTCAAAACTAAGTTATCTTCGTTAATATTTGAAAAAAAAATCATAAGTAAAAGTATTTCCGCTAATTCATTAT
>NW_019649658.1:0-1018 GCF_002806865.2 Cucurbita pepo subsp. pepo
CCTTATCCTTATACTATAGATCATTTTGACTATATACTTGAACTTGATCCACTCTTATGTCTCTACATATAGTTCAAGTAATCATACTATAGCCAGAGTGTTCTTAGTTTATTGAATTTAGATTAATGATCGTAAAGTTCACTTTATTCGATAACAATCTTTACTGAATAAATAACAATAATAACTTTATTGAAAATAGAATATGTTTTTGTTGACGAACCTTGTGTTTACAAGAAGATAGTCAATTCTACAATAGTTTTCCTAGTGTGTTTAATTAGCTACTTTACATACATAGTTGTCCTCTTATTCGGGAGAAAGAGGGAGCAATGAAGGGTAATAGAAGGGTTAAAAATAATTCTTCTCGTAAAGCCTTGTTAATAGAAATTACAACGATTATGGAAATAATCATCATTCATGACCCTCGGAAGTGGGCTTAGAATCTATTAAAACGAACTAAAATCTACTACAAAACTCAACAACTAATCTATTTAATCTCTTTTAGTNTTGGAGGTTTTTTCTCAAGGTTTTTCACCAAGAAGAAGACCTTCCANAGAATCTATTAAAACGAACTAAAATCTACTACAAAACTCAACAACTAATCTATTTAATCTCTTTTAGTCGAACCTTCCTCATTATAGTTGATTTTCTCATCATTTTCTGTTTTTTCGACAGCAGTGACACTGTTTTAGTTTTGTTTAAGTAGTTAAAATCACCCACACCCATTTGAATGTTACCTAAAAACTCACTTAATTTCCAGCGATAAAATTAACCAAAATGATAGGTTTACTGTGGAATTGATAATTTACTTATTACTTGCTACTTGTGATAGNGATGATCAAGAGTCATGTTTGGATGTTCATGCAAATTTGAGTTCACCAAATTTTGACACTCAAAATTCCACTCAAATGTTTGGGATTACGTGGCAAGCATGCAAGTTTGGTTAAACCAAATTTTGACACCTCAAAATTCCACTAACATGTATTTTTCCATTAAATGAAGTCAACATTTTGACTTTCTT
>NW_019649659.1:0-1017 GCF_002806865.2 Cucurbita pepo subsp. pepo
TGCCTAACAGCAAACTAGTTTACGTGGATATTTACAATCCTCTTCTTGACGTCATCCAAAACTATCGTAAATATGGTATTCAATCATCTCTCCCTCTCCATCTACTGAAAATTAGTGTAGACGCTCGTATGACTATTCTACTGAAAATAATAGCAAATCGATCACAAGCTTAACCGAACGATTTGAAAAGCTGAAAACGTTCGTAATTGTTATTATTTTAGGGTTTGAAGTTGCGGATAGAGGGTGTTGTGGAACTGGGAAGATCGAGGTGACGTTTCTTTGTAACAAATTCGTGAAGACCTGCAACGATCCGAACAAGTTCGTGTTTTGGGACAGTTTTCATCCAACCGAAGCTACATACAGCTACCTCGTCGCTCCGATCATTCAAAAATATATTTCTAATTTCCTATAGTTCAATTAAAGTTTAATTTTCATAAAAATAATATTACAAAATTGAAGGCAAAAAAAGGATGTGTAACTTTAATTCTCTCAATTATATATGTATTATCATTTTGTTTACATTAATGATGAGCTAATAATTAATGATTTTTGAATTAATTATTAATATATTGTTATTATTAATTCAATTTTATCAAGAATAACAAAAAGCATATAATTAATAAATATTAAATTAAAAATGAGGACACGTGGCTAGTCTTCAATTGTCACATCACTTTAGTTGGAGTAATGCAATAATCAATAAAATGAGGACACGTGGCTAGTCTTCAATTTTATTTTGTGTTCTTTAAAATATATTATATTTTATAAGCTAAATTACTTTAATAAAAATATTTAATTAAAAGTTTTATTTGTTTATTTTTAAAATACATTTTAATTTTTAAAAGTGTTTCAAAAATATCTTTGAGTTGTCGATCATCTCCGTCCACGAGCATTGTTGACTATAATAATGGAACATAAGGCATACGTACGAAAATGCTATAAAACTCAATCATAAACTAAAAATGTCAGTCGTATCCCCCTACCCGATAGTTATATGCAGTAAGCTGTTGTTGTTGC
>NW_019649660.1:0-1017 GCF_002806865.2 Cucurbita pepo subsp. pepo
TATTTTTTTTTTCTTTATAATTTTTTTTTATTTATTTATTTTTGGGCTATTACATTTAGGCACCTAAGTGGGGTGTACCAAATGGCCCAAAACCAGCAACATCTCCTGAAAGCCCTCCCTCAAGGTTAGGCAAGAGGCTAGTACCAGATGGCCCAAAACTAGCAACATCTCTTGAAAGTCCTCTCTCAAGTTTAGGCACCAAGAGGAGTGTCCCAATCGGACCAAATCCAGCAAAATCTCCCAAAAAGTCTCAATTGGGTTTAGGCACCAAGATGTGCATTCCAAATGACCCAAATCCAGCAACATGTCCTGAAAGTCATCCATTAAATTTATTAGGGCCCAAATCCAGCATCAGCAACATCTCCTGAAAGCCATCAATTAAATTTATTATGATGCCTACTAACCATAGCAAACTTAATTAGGTTATCTAAAGATGTATTACAATGAAGTCTCTAATTTCTATCTTCTATCTAATGAGATGATTCAATTTATTGGGAGGGACTCTAATAATGGGCGTGAAAGAAAATAATTTAGTCTTAAAAGCTTTTTATTCTTAAACTATGATAATAATATTTCTTTACCTTATTTTCAAAATCTCCATTCCCCAGTAACATATAATTTTAATTTCTACCTAAATTTTTAACCTTAAATATATATATATAATATTCCAAAACTTTACTCCTGCAAACATTATAATGATCTCATAAAATTTAACACATGGACCATTGTAAATAAGAGGAATAATGTTACAGAAACACGAATTTGAAACTGACGTCTGACATGCATGTTGTATGTTCATAAGCATATTTTAGGTTAGAATAGTTGTTATGCATTGTTTTAAATTATTTTGTATTTGTTTTTATTTTCTCTACATTTTAGTAGTATTTAAACACGTAAGACTATGACTGTGTTTTTTAGAGAAAAATGTTTTTAATGTTTTCGATATTTATACTATAGATGACGTTTTTTTTTTTTAAAGTTATATTTCCGCATAAGAAATGAGTCTGAGACATTAGT
>NW_019649661.1:0-1017 GCF_002806865.2 Cucurbita pepo subsp. pepo
ACCCTTGTAAGAAATGTTTCTTCACCTCTCCAATCGATTTGAGATCTCACTATCCACCTCTTCTGAGGGCCAAGCGTCATCACTGGCACATTGCCTGGTGACTAGCTCTAATATCATTCGTAAAAGTCCAAGCGCACTGCTAGCAGACATTGTCCATTTTTTTTCATTAGGTATTTCCATCAGCCTCACAGTTTTTGCCACTTATTAGGATTGTTTCGCTCATTTCTCCAACAATTAGTAGATATTATCTATTTTAATCCGTTACGTATCGTCTACTATGGTGACATTTACACACCCATATACAGAATGCTAAACTCCCCTCTCAAACCAATTCGGAAACACACCATTAGCAATCAGGATGGTCGAGTGGTCTAAGGCGCCAGACTCAAGTTCTGGGCTTCGTAAGAGGGCGTGGGGTTCAATCGCTAGTGTCAAAACATGATTTTAGCCACGTCAAAAACCGACACCAACACCCATTATAATAAGGGGTGCTTCATTCCCTTTTCCTAGAAGGAGGGCTTGAACCTCCAACCTTGTGGTTAGGTTATCAGCCACATGCTCTAACCAACTGAACTATTCCAACCAACCATTTGTTGTAATCTAAGACCACCATTAATTGATATTGTCTCCTTTAGTTCGTTATGTCTCGCTGTCTCCCTCACGATTTTAAACCGCATCTACTATGGAGAGGTTTTCATACCCTTGTAAGAAATGTTTCTTCACCTCTCCAATCGATGTGGAATCTTCATCAGCCTCACAGTTTTAAAATGTGCCTATTAGGGAGAGGTTTCCGCACCCTTATAAGGAATCTCCATCAACCTCACAGCTAGCGGATATTGTCTATTTTAGTCTATTACATATCTCCGACACCCTCACAATTTTAAAATGCGTCTACTAGAGAGACGTCTACACACCCTTATAAAGAATGCTTCAGTCTCCTCTCAAACCAATGTGAGATCTCATAATAAGCAATCAAGATGGTCAAGTGGTCTAAGGCGCTAGACTTAAGTTTTGGTC
>NW_019649662.1:0-1016 GCF_002806865.2 Cucurbita pepo subsp. pepo
AATAAATTTATTAATATAAAATAACGTTAAATATTATTTTTGGTCAATCAATTTATTCTTTATAATTATTAAATTTTAAATAATATTTATTTTCTTATCATTTTCAATCCTTCTCGATTTTTAAATTTGACGGTGTATTATTTCTTAAAGTAGAAATATTTCATTCACATCCATGAACCTATTAGTAGAAAGACATAATTCATTCGTTTGATCGGTACCCGTCGCTTATCCATAAACTTTATGGGACTTATAAATTTTTTTTTATTTTTCTTCTCATAAAAAAAAAAAAAAAACCTTTTTTTTGGTTGACTTTTCCCTTTTCCCTCCCTAAGGGTATTTTAGTAATAAATTTTATAAAAATTGAACGACCCTATTTCGCTAAATACAACTGACAACTCATACATTCTTTTTTCGATGCAATATGGAGATAGAACATCGAGCCTCTAATAACCTTTTTACTCGAAGATATAAAACCTAATTGTCTCGTAATTTGAAAAATAAATTGCATATTTTACAAGTTTGGCTTCTTCTACTTTTAATAATAAAGTCGAACTATATAAAATTTATAAAATTAAAAAAATAATAAATTAAATTATTGTCAATTTAAACATAACGTTCAAACCATATAATGTTAAAATATTATTTTAGTTTGAAATTTGTTCAATTTTATTATGATTTCTTTTAAATGTATAATTCATATTTGGTAATTTCGAATACATTTTGTATTTATTTAAAAAAAGAAAAGTCATAAAACTTGCCAACTTGGCTGCTAGAGTTGACCCCACGTGGACTCCCATTGAAGACTTCTAAGATTGGAGGGCGAATATATTGAATTTTCTTCATTTTAATTAAATTGACCCACTTTATACACAAATATACCTTTAAATTTTTTAATAATATATTTAAATTTTAAAAATTAAAATATATATATTTACAGAGTGATTCTTTGTTGATATAATATTTGGAGAATATATCTTAATATTCTTTCCAAATATATTAGTTATGGAATATATCTT
>NW_019649663.1:0-1016 GCF_002806865.2 Cucurbita pepo subsp. pepo
ATGTGTTGGAGAGAGAGATGTGTAGGAGTTCTATCTCTGGTAGAATGGAAATGACAACTCAGATTTCCGCTGCTGACATGCACGTGATGCTAGACTATCTAGAAAATCGAGGTGATATGCTCTCTCTGTATATTTACATATATATTTTTTTGTGAGATCCCACGGGAGAGGGGAACGAAGCATTCCTTAAAAAGGGTGGAAACCTCTCCCTAGTAAACGCGTTTTGAAACCTTGAGGGGAAGCCTAGAAGGGAAAGCTCAAAGAGGACANCTCTCTGTTTACATATACATTTTTTGTGAGATCCCACCTCGGTTGGAGAGGGGAACGAAGCATTCCTTATAAGGGTGTGGAAGCCTCTCCCTAGTAGAAGCGTTTTAAAACCTTGAGGGGAAGCCCAAAGAGGACAATATTTGTTAGCGGTGGGCTTGAGCTGTTACAAATGGTATCAGATCCAGACACCGACGGTGTGCCAGTGAGGACACAGGGCCCTCAAGGGGGGTGGATTGTGAGATTGTGAGATCCCACATCAGTTGGAGAGGGGAACGAAGGGCCCTCAAGGGGGGTGGATTGTGAGATTGTGAGATTGTGAGATCCCACATCAGTTGGAGAGGGGAACGAAGGGCCCTCAAGGGGGTGGNATTGGGCTGTTACAAATGGTATCAGATTCAGACACCGAGCGGTGTGCCAGCGAAGACGCAGGGCCCTCAAGGGGGGTGGATTGTGAGATCCCACATCAATTGGAGAGGGGAACGAAGCATTCCTTGCAAGGGTGTGGAAACCTCTCTATTCCCTCGTAGACGCGTTTTAAAACCTTGAAGGAAAGTCCAAAGAGGACAATATCTGCTAGCGGTGAGCTTGGACTGTTACAAATGGTATCAGATTCAGACACCAGACGATGTGCTAGCGAGGACGCTGGCCCCTAAGGAGGTGGATTGTGAGATCCCACGTATCGGTTGGAGAGGGGAACAAAACATATTGAGTTATTAGGATTGATTGTGGTATGTTTAGTTGACTCG
>NW_019649664.1:0-1016 GCF_002806865.2 Cucurbita pepo subsp. pepo
AAAAAAAGACGGGGGAGAAGCAAAACGGGTTGGGCTTTATGGGCCATAAAAAAATGGGCCCAGACCGAATACAATCGGCCCAAAATTTTGATGGTTAAGAGTATTCTTCGCTCAACCAGGTGCCTCTCAACTTCGCAAAAGGAAAAAACAAATCAGAAACCCTATCTTTCGCCACTATATAAGGTAATAAGAAGCAGTCAGCAACATCTACTGAACCCTAACTAAACTCTCTCTATCTCTCTCTCGTTCTCTTGCGATTTGCTGTCTGCGAAGGATGAAGATCGTAGCTGCTTATTTGCTCGCCGTTTTGGGAGGCAACTCCAGCCCTTCTGCTAAAGATTTGAAGAATATTCTTGGATCTGGTAAACATCTGCATCTCGTTCTCATTTTTATCCTTATGTTTCTTCAATGTAATCGTTTTTGTGGACTCTCCTGGAATTTTTGTGTTGATGTTTAATTTTACNTTGAATGAAAATTTACGTGTTTGTTAGGTTAATATGTTTTGTTCGTTTCATAGAATCTTTTTGTTATTTACTTGCGATTTGATTCGATCTGTTGTGACTCTGCGCGATATTAAGCTTTGGAGTTTCGTTTTTTGGATGGTTTGCGGTACCGATTGCTCATAATTTTCTCTCATTCTGTGAAATGATTTACGGAATTTGATTCTGTCTCGCTATGATTTTTCTTCAACCTTTATTGATTCTGTTATCTTGGCTTGGTTATCATTTTAGTTTATGAGGTTACTTCCGTTCGTCAACGCAGCTTTTGATAATTAATTTCTGCTTCAGAAATAATAAGAATAATGTGTTTGTAATTTGTGGCTGGATATGAATAAGTTTTTCATGTATGAAATTTGCAATCGATGGTTCAAGAGACTAGGCGGCAGCACGATTGTTTTTCAATAATTATACATTAAGACTGTTTTTTGGTTGTAGCATGATATCCTTAGTGTTGGTATTTGTAATACTCATTTTCATTGCCTTTTGTTTGAATTACGTGAAAGCTAAGTATTTTGA
>NW_019649665.1:0-1015 GCF_002806865.2 Cucurbita pepo subsp. pepo
CAGTCAAGTAAAGAAAAGAAGAATCAACCGAAACCAACCCTTTTCCTTACAGTTCTTGAATCAAAGGAAAGAAAGCAGCTTAGAGTTAGAGTTTACCTTTCTCAAAGAAAAGAAGGAAGGAACCTTCCCTGGAACCTATTTCCCTTATGAATGACGGAAGGAAAGAAGAAGGTCAATCTCAATCACTATGTCCCCGGCTCCTTCACCTATCGGTTTCATTGCTTCGCTCCTTCACTCCGGAACCTATGAATTCTGGCATAGTAAAGTCCTGGACTATTACTTCTTGAACAAGGTAAATAGGAGGATGATTCTTGAACTCGGGTTGAACTAGGTAAGCTGGATGAGAAGATGGACTCTCCCTTACAGTCTGTTCATTCATCTTCTTTCTACTTCTCGAAGGTAAATATTCTTGAAGGAGGTAAATAGGTTCATTCATCTTCCGTCCTGTCCTGTCCTTTACTTAACTTACAGTCTGTTCTCTTTTCTCGAACTCGGGAAAGAAAGCCGAAACTCAAGATTCTTTCTACTTCTTGAACAAGGTAAAGCAGCTGGATGAGAACCTTCTTGACCAGCTCTTTCTCCGATTCCTTCTTTCACATCACAGTAAACTCGGGAAAGCATATTCAATTCATTGACTGACCCCCCATTCACTATACTAATGAATTTACTCATTCTCCCTGAACTATAAAAGATCAATAGTCAAGAGGAATTAGACTGATAGAACTCTAAAGCAATTATATTATGATCCGGAACAGGAAGTCAAACCGAAAGCAACCGACACCCTTTTCCTTCTTTCACTCACGAGGTAAACTCCGATTCCTTCTTAACTGCTCCTACACCTATCCAACTCATTGCTTCACTCCGTAACCTATCCCACTCGGTAAAGCTGCTTCGCTCAATCACTGAACCTTTACAGGAGAGAGAATCAACCTCAACCCTCTCCTCCCTTTTCTTTTCTCGTCAAGCGTCTTCGACCAAAGACTATCCTTTATTTACAATTCAATCCGGAACAGGA
>NW_019649666.1:0-1015 GCF_002806865.2 Cucurbita pepo subsp. pepo
TGTCCATTCCAAGTAGGGAGTTGGGCTATGGGCTTTGGGCGGATGCCTAGTGTCCATGGCCCTTAGAGTTGTGAAGGAAACCTCGTGAGGTTGGTTTCACAGAGCAGCGTGAACTTTCTCCCTTGTCGGTGGAAGGATAGCGGGTCGATTCTCCTAGGCCCATTATAATCCGAGCTTGTAACCTATATGTGGGCTTTTTTTTTTTATACATATAAGCTTGCCATTTGTTTTGAATAAATGCTTTTATCTATTTTACCTCTAAATATGATGCATTTCTGTGCTACAGTAATCTCACATTGATAGATTTAAAATTGGATCTTGTCCTTATAAAGTAGTCATTGTCTTAATTAAATCGCCGAGCTTGTAACCTATATGGGGGCAACAATGTAGTTGGAGGTTGGCTCAGGCCATTTGTTAGGGTTGTTGGAGTAGTTTTCGGCTTGTCCATTCTAAGTAGGGAGTTGGGCTATGGACATTGGGCGAAGGCCTAGTAGTGTCCATCGCCCTTAGAGTTGAAGGCCATTTTAAGTAGGGAGTTGGGCTATGGACTTTGGGCGAAGGCCTAGTAGTGTCCATCGCCCTTAGAGTTGAAGGAAACCACGTGAGGCATGTTTCACAGAGCAGAGATGTAGATGTGCCCAGGACAACATTGCGAACGAGGTAGCAATGACTATGAGTTTGTGATAGTTCGTTTGTTCTCACCAACGCCCCCATGGTTTTGATGGAGTTGACGAATTAGGTATTCAAGGGATTTCTTGACACGTGTGTCATCGTGTTCATACACGACATCCTTGTGTCCTCGAAAATAGATCAAGAACACAAAGTTCATCTTCTGAAGGTCGATCTTGGGGGAAATAAGTTGTTTGTCCAGTTCTCCAAGTGTCGTGTCAAAGGATGATGTTTCAGTAGACATCGCAATAGTGGAAGCTATCACTAAGTGGGCTCGCCTGAATACAATNAAAGGATGATGTTTCAGTAGACATCGCAATAGTGGAAGCTATCACTAAGTGGGCTC
>NW_019649667.1:0-1014 GCF_002806865.2 Cucurbita pepo subsp. pepo
TGGTGTCATCCAGAACCAAATGGCTGTCTTGAATGCAACAATCGCATCCGTGGCTACCAAATCAGGGTTGCCTAGCAAATTCAAATTTAGCGCCCTACCCGCTGGCCCGTAGTTGTAGTTACTACAAAACGTTTGATCATTTCACGAATTAGGATTAGAATCTCAGAATTTTGATAACATATTGTGTTATAGGAAGAACAGAGGCCTTACTGGGTTAGCTGAATTGGGCCACGGCCGTAATATTTCTGGCCAGCAGCACACGGCCATTGTTGGTTAGGTGAGCAATATACGTCTTGGTTTCTCTCCCTTATGAAGCAATATCCCCACGCATATGGGCCATCCGGTGCGGTAGCCCACCCTCCTGCGCCACACTCGTTTTAACATCCATTTGTAAGTCAAAATTACAGTAACGATTATATCTCGATTGAAACGAGGCTTTTTGGGAAGTCTAGAACAAAAGCCACTAGAGCTTATGCTTAAAGTGGACAATATTATACCTTATAGAGGTTCGTGGTTCCTAACCTGAGGCCTTTTGGGGAAGCTCAGAACAGAGAACATAAGAGCATGGACAATATTATACTATTGTATAAGTTCGTGATTCCTAACATGGCATAGAGTTATGTCTTTAACTTACCCATATCAATAGAATCTTAAAATGTCGAATAAATAAGTTGTGAGCCTTGAAGTTGTAGTCAAGAGTGACTCAAATGTCAAACAAAGGATACTTTGTTCTAGAGTTAGAAAAAGTCGAGTCTCAATTAAGGGGAGGCTGTTCGAGGGCTCCGTAGGCTAGTGTACTTTGTTCGAATGGAAGGTTGTTGAGGGAGCTAATTTAGAAAATAATCATGAGTTTATAATTTAAGAAATCAAAAGCAAAATCACAAAAGTTCAGTAACACTAACCAGTGGTCTCATGAGAAGTTTGGCCGAAGAAAGCAGCGAGCTCCCGTTTACGAGTAGCGGCATCTCCGGTAGTACCAAAGCCAGAGAAGGATTGAGCGGCAGTAATGAAAGC
>NW_019649668.1:0-1014 GCF_002806865.2 Cucurbita pepo subsp. pepo
AAGAGCTCTTTCTTCTCTCAAATTCCTGTCCAAATTCCCTTGTGATCATGAGCAGGGACTCTACGTCTTGACAGATCTTCTTGGTGGGGTTGACTATCGACCAGCTAAGAGCAACTCCAATCTTCGATTTGTTCTTTTTCTTCACACTGGTTGACTTTTAACGGCAAATGGGTTATTGAGGAATTTCTGTCTCATTGATGCGACAAACTTTTTTCACTCTGATCTATGCAATTTTTTTTTGTTGATTAATCAAAGTTTCTCCAAATGGGTTTTTCCAAAAGTCGTTCTTTATTGTCATATCTTATCTCCTTAGCATTCTTATTCATCATATTCTTATTTGCATAAGGTGAATTTGGGGAGAGATATAAACTTCTAACCTTTTAATACTCAAAATAGTGAAGTTACAATAGATGCATGCAATCATATATCAATCATTAAACATTGATGCATGATATAATAATAAGTTGAATAGCTAATAGCTCCCTCCCTAAATTAAGCTTTTGGCATTACATTCTTGTCCAGTGTAATATCTGCAAATGAAATCAACAAGAAACAGACTAAATCCCACACCACTTCTCATCTTCATCTTCAACTGATAGGAAACCCCAAACAAGAACCAGACTTTGTTGCAGATCATGAACACATCGGGGCAAGGATAAGAACCACATCAATCAAACACTAGCTTGATTTTGATTGATAAACTTCCACATCCCAAAACTCATCCCTTCTCGTATTATTATTATATTATGAACATTCTGTGTTTTCATGAACATTGTTGCAGAGAACAGATTGGTGTCTCATCTGAAGCTGCTGCTACTCATGGACAGCGAGGAGGACAGGAATGGATCATATCCCACATCACTTGGATATCTCTGTACTCTCCACATGACTCTATGTCCTTGTATAGGCTCCCTAGTCCCTTCCCATTGCCTGCCATTTTCACCCATTTCTTAAAACCACTTAGAGAAACAGAGAAAAACAGAGAAAAACAGAGAAAACAGAGAGAAACAGAGA
>NW_019649669.1:0-1014 GCF_002806865.2 Cucurbita pepo subsp. pepo
AGCTTATCAGAGTTAGCTCTTGAGCGGCCTCTGCCGGGCCGAGGCCTAAGCAACCTCTATTCTGGTTTGCATTTCGTTATATTCCTTATCTTCAGCCGCTTCACCCTTTTCATACTATTAAGAATTCCCGATTGGGTTCTTGAACTCTGATTATTCGGGAGGTNTCGGTGGATATGGTTTCAACATTCAAACAAGGGCGTCTTAGTTAGGAATCGGCCTTTTTCTATCTAAGCATTGTGGCCATCACAGTTCAAGCTACGTATGGCTGGCGTACAACCTAAAGGCTTCTTATCATAGCCGGAAAAGAAAGTGCGGTTCTTTTCTTTAGGCCAATCTTAGAAAAAGAACAAGGAGGATATGTAGCACTTGACTGGGCTAAAAGGAAAGTCTCAAGCGGGGAAAGGCGGGATAATGGAATGCGGATAAAAAACTGGATTCCGCTGTGGGTGGCAGAGTAACAAGATGTGTGGGGGGCATTTTCCTGGGATTAGCCAGATAAGAAGTCGAATCATTGCATTGTCGTCGGCCGCTGGAAAGAAAGACCGAGGGAGGCTGTGGACGGCAACAGGCGAGGTGGTTCTCGAGAGCGCAGTCGCTCGCGCATGGATGATAACGTGGTCGTTCTCGTGATAAGCCGTGAAAAGGAAACTTCCAAAGGCAAAATTCAGGTGGCTGATTCATCACCTGTCTATATATCCAATTCCTTTTCCGCTTTGGAGATGGATTCAAGTCAGTGGTCGATCGACTTTGATTCTTCTGCTCCTTCCCTTCCCGACGGTAAGCTAGTTTCTTGCCATCCCATCCGAAAACACCTCCTTCTCCCACAAGAGTGCCAGCCCTCCTGACTTAGCCCTAACTTCCCCCGCAATGCAATTAAAAACAACCTGAGTGATTCTTTTCACTTTTAGATATTCCCAGTTTTGACATTGAGTTTCACTAGGGAGGGATGGATCTTCTTTATGAATGAGCTCATGGAGAGCTCGAACTTTGGTTCCCAAGCCCTCGACAGTTCCA
>NW_019649670.1:0-1014 GCF_002806865.2 Cucurbita pepo subsp. pepo
AATATTTTAATTATGAATAGTGATTCATAATCAATATGTGCTAGAATGGATTGGTATTTACATTTTATTTAATGTTAAATATTACTTAAATTGTTTAATTAATCCTTTAATATTAGTTTGATTTGTAATTAATTATTTAAATTAGTTGTTGAATTAAAATAAAGAAAGTCAAAAGATTGACTTCACCTAATGGAAAAATCCATATTTGAGTTAGTGGAATATTAAGTGTCAATATATGGTTTAACCAAACTTGCATGTTTGCCATATAATCCCACAAATTTGAGTGGAATTTTGAGTGTCAAAATTGTTGGGATTTATGCCCTAAAACTAGTAATTAATTATTTAGTTTTTAACCATAATTTATATTATTTTATTTGTGATTTAATTGTTATCCATTATATGAAAATCCAAGGTTATTAATGTAATCTTGAACAGTATGTGGTTGACATACAAGAGGATCGTGTTCAAGTAATAACCTAAAGAGTCTATAGTATATGGATAAGGTTCGGTGCCTTATCCTGGTAACACTATTGATACGACCCACTTTGTAATCGTTACAAATGATTTGATCCAAATCATTCGTATGGAGACATGTAAGTGGGGGTATCCTATACAATGAGTTTGTATAAGACTGGACCAAGAAATATTTAATCTCTGTTTATAAATCCGTTAATTGAGAAGATTAATATTTCAATCATATGCAACTCGATCTTAATCCTGAGTGAGTTATGAACTTCTGCATATGAGGGCTTGTCCTCCAATTTACATGGGTGAGAATGACTTCTTTAGCCGATTCAATATGCCTACTATTTTGGGGACTTGACCAAATAGGAACATAATATCATGAGATGGAATTCATCCTTTCCATACGAAGAAAGTAATGAGATGTTCTCTTAAGTACTGATTTCAGGACTTGAANAACATAATATCATGAGATGGAATTCATCCTTTCCATACGAAGAAAGTAATGAGATGTTCTCTTAAGTACTGATTTCAGGACTTGAACAATGGGGC
>NW_019649671.1:0-1013 GCF_002806865.2 Cucurbita pepo subsp. pepo
ATATATATATATATATATATTGTAACTCTAATAAATTTAAATATTTTTATAGTATTTAATCTCATACGGAATAACAACCGTCATGGTGATATTAGGGATGTTTTTCACTATCGTTCTCGTTTTTTTCATGCATCTCGAGATAGCGTTTGGCATTCTCCATGAAAAAAATTTAACTGCACTTATCCCAGTTAAAATATTTAATAATGGATAAAATACATCTTTTTTATTAAATTTAAATGAAATTTCATTTAGATTGTGAGATCTTACCTTGTTTGAAGAGAAAAACGAAACATTTTTTTAGGGTGTGGAAGCCTCTCCCTAACAAATGCGTTTTAAAATTGTGAGGCTGACGGCGACATGTAATGAGCTAGAACTCGCAATATTAGCTAGCAGTGGAATTGAGCTGTTACAAATGGTGTCAGAGCTAGTTACCGAGCGATGTGCCAACAAGGATGCTGACTTCCAAATGAGATGAATTATGAGATCCCACATCGATTATAAAAGGTACGATACGTAATGGGCTAAAACAGAAATATCTGCTAGCAGTGAGTTTAAATGGTTACGAGACTATTTATAATCTATTTTTTGAAATTTTCGACATAAAAATGCCATTTTAAACCTAGATTGTCACTAAAAATTATGAACCAATAATAATAAGTAATTTTGCCTTAAAAATATTAAAGATCGGAGGACGGAGGGAGAATATACATTTTTTTTTTATTAAATTAAAAAAAATTAATTTAGAAATTACGAGATCTCACGTTAGTTTGAGAGAGAAACGAAACATTCCTTTCAAAGGTGTGAAAGTCTCTCTCTAAATAACGTGTTTTAAAACCGTGAGGCAGACAGTGACATGTAATGAGCTAGAACAAACAATATCAGCTAGTAGTGAAACAAATAGTATCAGAACCAGTTACCGAGCAGTGTGTCAATAAGGATGGTGACTCCCAAAGGAAGTGAATTATGAGGTCACACATTGGTTGGAGACGTAATGGGTTAAAACAGAAATATTT
>NW_019649672.1:0-1013 GCF_002806865.2 Cucurbita pepo subsp. pepo
ATCTTAGAAACATTTGTTATTCCCCGATCTTCAATTGTGTATGTTGACGATGATAAGACTTATTAGTGAATATTGGTCCAAGAACTCAAGGTGACGTGTCTCGGTATGAGGGAAATTGATGCAATTTCATTCAAAAACTTTTAACGGTTTTGATAGCATATAACTTCGATAAGGAAAATTGACAACTAATCACATCCTAGTGTAGTAAATTATGAGGTATATTCAAATTGGAGAGTGTAGACATGATGTTGATAAACAAATATATGGTGTCGTGGCGTCTACCCGATGTCCAATTGACACTAAATTAGGATAACTTCCATATTTCTTATGAACGCGACGTTCGAGGTTAAAACTTGGAGTCCTACCCGACCCTTCAACGAGCATATCTGTGACACTCTTGCCCTTATCTTGATTATGTCTTCTCATCTCCTCTTTAAAGGACATGTTAGATCGTGTCCTCTTGATAGCTTCATGACATTCTTCTATATTGACTTTCGAGTGGCCAGATGGACATGTCATATGGTAAACTCTTGATGGCTTCATGAAGAGAACTATATTGAGTTTCGAGTGGTAAGATGAACATGCACTTCATGCTTCAAGACATTCTACATCCTTCTAATATTGACTTTCGAGTGGCCAGATGAACATGTCATATGGTGGCCTTCTGATCACTTCATGATATTCTACATTCTTCTACATTGGCATTTGCGTGCCCAGATGTTCACTTTACTTGACGTGAGAGTCCCAACCTAATTTTTTTATAGTATAATAGTATAGTTGTAAAGTCTCCCCCCCACTACCTAATTTTTTTATAGTAGAGTGGCAACAGTCTCCCCCCACTACCTAATTTTTTTGATTTTCCACAGGCGCAATCCCATCATTATGCTTTTCACCAACCAGTATAAAAAAAATATTTATGAAGCATGAACCGACAGCAATAAAAAATTTCGATGTTCGAAGAAATTGACCAATGAAGATATAATAGCTAGCAGTGGTATGAAGTTTATATGAAT
>NW_019649673.1:0-1013 GCF_002806865.2 Cucurbita pepo subsp. pepo
CATCTTTCTTACTTAGAGGAGAGTCAAAGAGTTAGTTCCATTAGGTTTAGTAGCTCTTTGATTTAACGAGGTAAACTTCCCTATACAAAGAATATTCTCGTAACCTTGCTGATTGAACAAGGTAAAAGAGAGAAAGGAAAGACTCTTCTCGCAGCTTCGCTACTCTTTATTCTTGAATGAGACAGACTGCTGAACTACTGAACTACTTCTGTACCTATTGATTCAAACACTTACTCGCTAAAGCATATGAAATAGATTCTCCTTCACTTCCCTGCTTCTCTCCTTTGCCTCTGGATTCCATTGCCTGCCCCTGACCGGATAGATATTACCTGACTGACCTTGCCGAGCTAGCCTAGCTTTCTTTCTTCTTTGTTTTATTCCTGATGGAACTATCAACGAGAGAGACTCCTTTCCTTATTCATTCGACTCAACCTTTTATGCCCTATTAAAGAGGTCATTTCATTCAGAGGTAATTTAATAGGTTGTATGAGAATTAGGTCAAGCTCAATCACCGTACGTAACCTTCTTTTCTTTTCTTGCTTGCTTTCACTCCTTTACTTAACCTGATGTAACTCCTCCCTCTGTCTACTGCCTTGCCTACTTACTCATTCCCTTCTGATTGATTGAAGAAGGTCTGTCTGTCTCATTGCTGTCTGTCCCTTCAAAGACTGGGTAAAGGGTCTGTCTGTCTTGTCTGGCTTCTCTGCTCCTGACTACTCTATTTCTTCTTTGTTCTTCTCTTGCTGGATGGATGGATCCTTTCTTTCACTCATTTACTACTCTCCCTACCTGAACACCTATGGATGTATTCTTTCTCCTTGCCCTTAAACTGTAAAGGACTATCTTCTTCTTCTTTCACCTATTCTTGAACTGTAAACTAAGCCGAAAGAGAGTTTTGGAAGGGAACTCATTCACTTGTTCACCTCTCCCTATTAAAGAGGTCATTTCCCGAGGTAAAGCCAAGCCGCTGCAGCTAATGAATGTCCTCTCCTGTAAACAAGGGAAAGAAAGCC
>NW_019649674.1:0-1013 GCF_002806865.2 Cucurbita pepo subsp. pepo
GAATGACTTTTTTCATTTGAGAATTTCATTCTTTTTTCCTTGAGATTTCGGATTGAATTTGTTTAGGATTGAATTTCTGTTTTAAGTCATTCTATTTCTTCTTTTTCTTTTATTCCTCGATTAAGTGAGTGTTCCCAGACAACGCGGTTTATTTACAATTACAAGATTTTGAANTGACTTTTTTCTTTTGAGAATTTCATTCTTTTTTCCTTGAGATTTCGGATTGAATTTGTTTAAGATTGAATTTCTGTTTTAAGTCATTCTATTTCTTCTTATTCTTTTATTCCTTGATAAAGTGAGAGTTCCGAGACAACGCGGTTTATTTACAATTACAAGATTTTGAATGAAAAACGGAAAAGATCAATTAAAGAAAACTAAAGAAAAAAGATTAATTGCTTGACTAACAACTTCTATACTCTTTAGCTCTAATGGATCACTAAACACTAAATGAATCAAAGAAATTCCCAGTTTTCTCACTAATTTCCTTCTCTGAAGAGACGAAACTCATTCACCTTCTTGAACTGTAAACAAGGTAAAGCCTATTTATTCAGGAACTTATCTTTCTCCTTTCTTGAACAGTAAACTAAGCCGAAACGAAAGAATGAGACTTGACCCCATGTTCTATTCCAGTTCTTTTAAAAGAAGGAAAGCCTCAAGATTAATGAGTGAACAATTTAACCTATTTAATCAAACATGAGGTAAATAGGCTTCTCTTCTTCACCTGAGCCTATGCTTGTAGGTCTCGAATCTCTTCTTGCTTTTCCTATTTATTCTAAACTAAGACTCTGAAAAGGAATGATCAGCTCATGACCCTGCCGTTGAACCTCTACGATATTACTTGAATTTTGTTCTTGTTCTTTCCCTTCAAACCCGACCAGCAACCAGATGGTAAGCTAATTCGCTTCTGAGATGATGTTTGGCCGTGCCACTCTCTGAGTATGATTCTTTCACTCTTTTCCTGTACTGTAAGAGAGATGAATTCTTTCACTTCTCTGGATCCTTTCCCTTCCCTA
>NW_019649675.1:0-1013 GCF_002806865.2 Cucurbita pepo subsp. pepo
ATTGGTATTTTTCTTGGTTATTCATCTACTAGTAAAGTTTACAAAGTTTTCAATAAGAGAACTTTAGTTATTGAAGAATCTATGCGTGNAGAACTTTAGTTACTGAAGAATCTATGCGTGTGGTATTTGATGAATCTTGCAATAACATTTCTAATGACATTTGTAGGGATGATTTAGAAAGAAATTTGGGAGATTTACTCGTTAGTGATAAAGGCAAAGAAATTGTTACTGGNACAATAACATTTATAATGAGTCTATTTGTAGGGATGATTTAGAAAGAAATTTGGGAGATTTACTCGTTAGTGACAAAGGCAAAGAAATTGTTACTGGTAAAGAAGAGGTGAGCTTAAAGGAAGAAGGTTCTTCGTCAATGCCAAAAGAATGGAGGTATGCCTTATCTCATCCCAAGGACTTGATTCTTGGTGATCTCGAACAAGGTGTGAAAACTCGTTCTTCTGTTAATTTATTTAATAATCTTGCTTTTGTTTCTCAAATTGAAACCAAAAAGTCTTAAAGATGCCGAAAATGATGAGTTTTGGATTTTAGCTAGGCAAGAAGAATTAAATCAATTTGAAAGGAACAAAGTTTGGGAATTAGATCGGAGGCCATCTAATACTTCTATTATTGGAACCAAATGGATTTTTAGAAATAAAATGTTATTGTCAAGAGGAAGGCATAGATTATGAAGAAACTTTTGCACCCGTTGCTAGATTAGAAGCTATTAGAATGTTACTTGCTTTTGCTTCTTACAAGAATTTTGTATTGTATCAAATGGATGTGAAAACTGCATTCTTGAATGGTTATATTATCGAGGAAGTTTATGTAGAACAACCTCCCGAATTTGAAAATGTTGAATTTCCTCATCATGTCTTTAAGCGGAAAAAGGCTCTTTATGGCTTAAAACAAGCTCCAAGAGCTTGGTATGATAGACTTAGAAATTTTCTTATCACGAATGATTTTAAAATGGGTAAACAACACTACACTCTTTATTAAGATTAAAGAAAACGATATGC
>NW_019649676.1:0-1013 GCF_002806865.2 Cucurbita pepo subsp. pepo
ATGAAGCCATCATTCCCCATAAAAATTTCTTAAAATGTCGCTATTACTCGATTTTTGCATCACGTGCTTCAAACGTCAAGGATTAGGGTTTCCAAATTAGGTTTTCGATTTTACGCCCTCTTTTACTACTTTATACACTCCGTTTCTTCGACATTCTTTTCTAAATCATCAAGCCAGATCATTCCCCTAAAAAATTTTGAAAAACGTCGATCGTTACACGGTTTTTTTCTCACGTGCTTCAAACGTCCATTATTTGGGTTTCGATTATAAGCACTCTTTTACTGTTTGATGCACTTCATTTCTTCAAAATTTTATTCTAAATCATTATGTCTGATCATTGCCCACAAAAATTTTGAAAAACGTCGACCGTTACTCAATTTTTTTAGCACATGCTTCAAACGTCCTGGATTAGGGTTTCCAAAGTAGGGTTTCAATTTTAAGCACTTCATTCACACTATGTTTCTACGACATTCTATTCTTAGTCATCATGTTTGATTATTCCTGCCAAAAATTTCGAATAACGTCAAGTGTTACTCGATTTTTTAGCACGTTCTTCAAACGTTTCGGATTAGGGTTTCCAAATTAGGCTTTCGATATAACACTCTCTTTTACTGTTTTATTGTAATAGCCAAAAAATTAATAATAAAAAAAAAAAGATAAAAATAATTATAAAAAAAAAGTTAAAATAAGAATTAATTAATTAATTAAAAAAAAAAAAAATACAAACAACCTTTACCCACTTTTTTCCACTGACCTCTCCTCCCTTCCCACAATTATCTCTTCCCAACCCATCCTTACGCCACAAATTAACAATTAGTGCAAATAAAAACATTTACTTGACAAAAAAAAAAAAAATGAGAATGACCTTTATCTAGTTGAGATTCACCAGAGATTTACTTGAAGATAGATCTCATCCATAAGATATATATTAATTCTTCATTTTCTTTTATCGTATTTTTNCATAAGATATATATTAATTCTTCATTTTCTTTTATCGTATTTTTTTTTTTTTT
>NW_019649677.1:0-1012 GCF_002806865.2 Cucurbita pepo subsp. pepo
TTTGTGAAGATGGTTTTCCTTTTTCATCAGCTTCACAAACTGACATTAGTTTCTTCGACTCTCGGTTTACCACTTCATGATTCATCCTACTCAAACATCTATTCTAATCCTATCCCACCTTCTATTTCGTCATCTCCTCCACCTTCTATTCCTTCTCCAAATTCACCCACGAATTCTAATCCTATCCCACTTGATACATCAGTTACACTCTAACATTCTACTCGTACCAAACAGCCTTAAACTTGGCATAATGATTATNTAGTTTTTCTCCTACTCAATGTGCTTTTCTATCTCTTATTACAGCCAGACATAACTTAAAACTTATGATGAGGTAGTTGGCGACCCATTATGGCAGCAGGTTATGAATGCTGAAATTGCAACTTTGGAACGTAATCATACTTGGTCTCTCGTTCCTCTACCACCTGGCCATAAAGCTATTGGCTATCGTTTGGTGTACAAGATTAAATACAACTCTAATGGTTCTGTTGAACGTTATAAAGTTTATCCGGTAGTAAATGGGTATACTCAGGTTGAAGGTATTGATTACAAAGAGACATTTTCTCCTACACCAAAGTTTACTACACTTCGTTGCTTACTCACTATTGCTTCTTCTCGAAAATGGTTCACTCATCAGTTGAGTATTCAAAATGTATTTCTCCATGGTAATCTTTAAACAGGGAATGAGGGAAGGAATGAGGAGAAATTTTTCCCTATTACATAAATAGGACCGGAGACAGAGATTATATTCTACATTCGTATCCCCATCTAACTCCCTTGACCCGTCTCGTACCCGCCCGCCTCAAAGAGAGATTTTTTAAGATCCATTTCTAAGTTTTATATATTTCTAAAGATGAAGAAATCTATATATTTTCCATTCCAAACTCCAATGGATTATATGTCTTCCCTTCCGTAGGTTGAATGTCTTGCTTTCATGTATTCGATTTATGTAATAACAAATATCTTTTATATTTGTTTTTTTTTTCTTTTTTCTTTTCTAATTGAACTCATTTAT
>NW_019649678.1:0-1010 GCF_002806865.2 Cucurbita pepo subsp. pepo
CTCTCTTCAATTACGAGAATGCCCTCGTATTATGGGCAGTGCTTGCTTGGAAGATGGTGCACATGCAGAGCAGCCATACGAGTCCAATAAAAACAAGGGGGTTTTTGATTCTTGAGTTATGAATCTTGTAATGATTTTTGTTTTGATGTTGTTTGAGTCTATATGGTGTCTGTTGGATTCCTTGAATTTGGGTTAGAAATTAGAGTTCGAAAGTGATGGGAAATGGGTGAGTGCATGGGTCAGAGATGAACGAGTCATGGGTCTGTTAAGATTGTTCTGGATAATGGAACTCCCTCACAAAAAGACATGTTCTATATTTAATATGCGAGATCCCACATTAACTAAAAAGAATAATGAAACATTTTTTTTATATGGATGTGAAAACTTCTATATGAGTATATTCGTTTAAAATTTTTGTGTTAAATGAAAGTGTTCATTGGTTTATAATAAAATTATAATAAAAAAATACACTCTCTATTGATATGAAACTTATTGGGGAAACCTAAAGCAAAGTAATGAGAACTTATGCTCAAATGGGACAATATCATACCATTGGGGAGAGTGACGTCCATGCTTATTTATTGGGCCAATTTCGTTCCTTTCTTATTCATTTTTTTATTTATTGTAGTATTAACTAAATTGAATACGTCTCTTTAATATCTTTTGATATAGTATAAAAAAATATTTAATTATTTAACCCTACACGTCAATATATGTAATGGTCGTTGTATTTAAATTAACATATAAACGGCTCATTCAAGCCTAAGTTTATTTAATTAAAACGAGGAAAAAATAGTTTAATCTATTTAAAAAACAGTATAGGGCAGAAAAATATTCCCATAGACACGCTAGAATGCTTCATATTTTGATGGTCATGTCTAATATTTTAACTTGTTTGTGTGAATCTGTGATGAATATATAAACAATTGAAATATTTATATTTTTTAAAAACTAATTAATTTTATTGAACGGCTGAATCATAAGCGAAGAAATCTAATTCAACGCCCACG
>NW_019649679.1:0-1009 GCF_002806865.2 Cucurbita pepo subsp. pepo
TTGCTAGTCTATATATTTTCCATGCCTCAATATATGAAAAAATAATACAGGTTAAAGGTGCATTGCCACGAATTCCTTTGGGTTAGGCCCCATTGATAACTAATTTATATTTTTATATTTTTTTTGTTTTTTTTTTCTTTTGGAGGGGCACAATCCGAGAATCGAACTCAAGACCTCTTGCACCCAAAGCAAGAATCACATCACTAGACCAAATGCCTTTATTAACAATTATATATTAAGTTGTTTATGGAATGTATCATCATTATTTCATTTATTTTCTTTGTTAATGAAATCCATGAGCAATTATTATTATACTTTTAGATCTAGACCGCTGTTAAATTATTTACATAGGGTTTGCGATAATTACTGTAAAGAGAAGAAAAAAGAATAGAAGTTAATTACTGTAGAGAGAAGAAAAAAGAATAGAAGTTAATTACTGTAGAGAGAAGAAAAAAGAATAGAAGTTAGTTAATTACTGTAGAGAGAAGAAAAAAGAATAGAAGTTAATTACTGTAAAGAGAAGAAAAAAGAATAAAAGTTAATTACTGTAGAGAGAAGAAAAAAGAATAGAAGTTATTTTGGATATTTTATTTTTTATTTGGAGTTTTTATTTTTTATTTTCTAGTGTAAGTTTTAGTTTGATAGTTCCATTTTAATTACCGTAGAGAGAAGAAAAAATAATAGAAGTTAATTAATATAGTGAAAGTTATTTTGGATATTTTATTTTTTATTTGGAGTTTTTATTTTTTATTTTCTAGTGTAAGTTTTAGTTTGATAGTTCCATTTTAATTACGGTAGAGAGAAGAAAAAATAATAGAAGTTAATTACTATAGAGAGAAGAAAAAAAAATGTAGAGAGAAGAAAAAAGAATAGAAGTTATTTTGGATATTTTATTTTTTATTTGGAGTTTTTATTTTTTATTTTCTAGTGTAAGTTTTAGTTTGATAGTTCCATTTTAATTACCGTAGAGAGAAGAAAAAATAATAGAAGTTAATTAATATAGAGAAAG
>NW_019649680.1:0-1009 GCF_002806865.2 Cucurbita pepo subsp. pepo
ATATGGGATCTCCCAATCCACCCTTCTTGGAGGCCCAACGTCCTCGTTGATACACCGCCCGGTGTCTGGCTTTGACACCATTTGTTATAGTCAAAACCCACCGCTAGTATATATTGTCCGCTTTGCTCGTTACGTATCGCTATTAGCCTCACGGTTTTAAAACGCGTCTGCTAGGGAGAGGTTTCCACACCCTTATAAGGAATGCTTCGTTCTCCTCTTCAACCGATGTGGGACTTCACACCGTGTGTTTGATACGAGTCGCCGTTGCTTATAAGTTTCTCATTTTTTAAGGAAAAGTGTAAAATAGCCCAAGCCCACAGCTATCAGATATTGTTCTCTTTGGACTTTTCCTTCTGAGCTTCCTCTCAAGGTCTTAAAACGCGTCTGGTGAGGAGAGGTTTCCACATCCTTGTAAGCAGTGCTTTGTTCTCCTTTCCAACCGATGTGGGATCTCACAATCCACCCCCCTTGGGGGCCTAGCGTCCTTGCTGGCACACCTACCTGGTGTCTGGCTCTGATACCATTTGTAACAGCCCAAGCCCACCGCTAGCAGATATTGTTCTCTTTGGGCTTTCCCTTCCGGGTTTCCCCTCAAAGTTTTAAAACGCATCTGATATTGATGGGGGATCTCACAATCCACCTCGGTTGGAAAGGGGAATGAAGCATTTCTTATAAGGGTGTGGAAACCTCTCCTTAGTAGACGCGTATTAAAACTGTGAGGCTGACGACGATACGTAACAGGGTCAAAGCGGACAATATCTACTAGCGGTGGGCTTGAACAGTTACAAAAAGAAAACCACAAATGAACTAGTTGTTGTTTTGTATTGCTACCCCCATATATGGAGTGCTTTGTTCGAAGTATTTGTGCCCCTTTCTAATCCTATGTGAATTATGGTTGTAGTTGTTAGTTTATGACAAAGTGCAGATTGAGTAAGATTGTTTATTATGCAACTGCAGTCTTAGCTACCGATGAAAAATACAATGAAGCCATATATAGCAGCGCGAAGCG
>NW_019649681.1:0-1009 GCF_002806865.2 Cucurbita pepo subsp. pepo
TTTACCGGATCTGAATTTGTAAAAAATGTCATATTAACATCATCCTCTTCGGACAAACCTTCAAAACATAATCATTTGACCATTTAGGTGGGCATCCACTTCTGCCCTCCCTTATAGCAAACCTGGTTCGATTTCAGCAGCACGTGCAACAGTAGGTTTAGCCGCAAGTGCAGCAGCAGGTTTAGCCGCAAGTGCAGCAGCAGGTACAACAGCAGGTTCAATTTCACCATCTGAGTTAATCGATGAAGTTGAAGCAGTGTTGTTCTGTGTCTTCTTCCGTTGCAGTTGAAATTTCAATGCTTTCTACCCAATCTAAATCACTTTCATTTTCAGAATCTTTCCAATCTCATTCACGATCCTCATAAAAAATTACATTGCGGCTAACTATGATTTTGTTTGCTACAGGATCAAACATTTTGTACCCTTTGGATTCACCACTGATTCCAAATGAAACACAACTTACATTTTTATTTCAAGCTTTTTCCTCTTAGCAACTGGAATATGAACATATCCCACACATCCGAAAACTAAAAAATAGTCAACCGGTGGTTTTCAAGCATCTTATGGGCATTCCAACTTCTTTTTCCACCAAAAATTTGAAACATTTAAAATGGTAAAATGTTTCTCATTTTTCTAGGAGAAAGTACATTCATGCCTTCCTAGAAAAATCATCTATAAAACACAACAAATACCTTTTTCCGCTGCTTGAAGACGGAATCGGACCACACAAATCAGCATGAACAAGTCCCAATTTTTCAATTGTTCTCCACTAACTGTGTTTTCAGTAATTAGCCACTAAGATCCCTCAAATTTGTTTGACTGTCATGTGATGGTTTATGTGTCTGATCTTTAGTGGGGTCACTTACTGAGTATTTCTTAAAATACTAAAGTCGTGTGCTACATTTATTTCAGGTAAAGGCAAGACACCTTTATACGGTTGATGATGACATTGAAAGTAAAGATCGTGTCACATGCATAGGATAGTGGTATTTCATTTCCTAGACTTTGG
>NW_019649682.1:0-1009 GCF_002806865.2 Cucurbita pepo subsp. pepo
CTTGCCGCCTGGGGTCACCGGCTTGATGGGCCTGTAGATATCGCTGTGCACGAGCTCCAACGGCTCACCAGTGCGGTAGGATGTCTAAAATGGAAAGGCGATGCACCCCTGCTTGCCAATGAGACACTCGTCGCACAACCTGTTCACGCCTTTGATTGCCAGAAAATCGTGCACCATCTCCTCCTTGTGTAGTTTTTGTAGAGTCAGAAAGTTTAGGTGCTCGTACCTTGCGTGCCACCTCCAAGTTACTTCTTCGGTCCTGGCCGAGAGGCTGATCGGTTGCTCTATCTCCAACTCCAAGATGTAGAGGCAGTTTGCCGCGTCGAACTTGCATGAGTAGCCATCGTCGATCATCGTAGATTTTGAGTAGTTCGCGCTCGATGAAAATGTGGCAGCCAGCCTCATCGAGTTGACCCGGGCTTGCAAGGTTAACCTTAAGCCTCGGAATGAATTAGACGTTGGACAGCTTGCGATGCTCTCCTCCCTTGCCGACGAACAGGATGGTGTCGCACCCTTCGATCTCGACGACAGAGCCATTGCTGAATTTCACCGTCCTGCAAATCTGTTAGTCGAGCTCGGAGAATGTAGACCTGGCCCCAATCATATGGTTTGTTGCCCCCGATGTCGATGACAAATCACCGATATGAGCGTACACTTGCTCCTCCTTTTGCGAGATCTATCTACCCCTCTCCGACGACGCTCACCATAGTAGTTACGTTGTCAGTTACTTCCGTGGGTTTTGAATCGAAATTAGGGACGTCGGGGATGTCGGATAGGACCGATGCGCTTACAATGAAAATAGCCGACTCTTCCTCCTTGAATTGGGCCACATGGGCCTTCTCCATGTTCCTGAGCTTGCTCCAGCAACTCTTGCTCTGGTGGCCTTCCTACCCACAGTTTGAGCACTGGATCGGCCTGCTATCAGTCGACTACTTTTGNAATGAAAATAGCCGACTCTTCCTCCTTGAATTGGGCCACATGGGCCTTCTCCATGTTCCTGAGCTTGCTC
>NW_019649683.1:0-1007 GCF_002806865.2 Cucurbita pepo subsp. pepo
TAAATATAATGTATATTATGTTTTAAATTTGCTTTGTTTTATTTGGTAGAAAATTTACAGTCTTTTTAGAGTAGTCAGCCCGATCCTTACAAAAGGGGCAATGGTTGGTTCAAGGGAGAGAGGAAGCGCAAAGAGGCGGAGAGGGATGTTTGAGACCTAACCGTGTGCACCTACGAAGGAATGATAAGAGATTTCATGCGGTTTTTGACTCGATATCATAGGAAGAAAGAAAGGGTCGAAGGCTTGAAGAGGAAGGAATCTAAGAGCATCAACCATGGTAACGTTTTGTGGGTTAAAAATTGGGGAGAAGAAAGGGTTCAACCCGCGGGCCAGACCCACAGGGCGACCCAACTCGAACGCAGACCCGCAGATGGCCCAACTTGAGCGAACGACTGGTGGGCGGTCCAATTCGAGCGGCCCGACCCAACAGCGGCAGTCTGATCCGTGGGTAGCTCAATTTGGGTGGTTCGACTCGGTCTGGCCCAATTGGGCCGCTTTTACATACATATATATAGTATGATGGGAGAAGCATGTCATGAACATGTTAGGGAGAAGCATGTCATGAGCATGTTAAATATTTAACACCTTTATTGATGAATGAACTGTTGAGCTATGATGTGACCGAAATTGAGAGTACTAAATTGAGAGCACACCTTTAGTATGATATTATTAAACATGTTATAGCAAACTGATTGTACAAATTTGAGGATAGAATGAATTGAGATAGTTGAATATCATTATATATGTTTACTAGACGCATACGCACTATTTTATGACTATGTATCCATGTTTAGATCTCTATGTCATGTCTCTATTTCATATGTTTATGATGTATTTAGTTATATGAAAGGTGTTCGCCACCTGTAAGGACTGGGCTGACTACTCTGTCTAATATTGCTAACTACAAAATATATACTATATAATAATTTTCCTCGTAGCTTTCACCCTATAAAATAAGGAAAAAACGGAAAGTTAAAGCTATAAAAAAAAAAAAAAAAAAAAAAAAA
>NW_019649684.1:0-1006 GCF_002806865.2 Cucurbita pepo subsp. pepo
GTCTTCTTTGAGATTTAGGTAGAAAATGGAACTGATAATGACAGTCTTGGAATGTTTTGTACTAGAATATGAGATCCACATTGGGGAATGAAGCATTCCTTCCTACAAGTGTAGAGTGGAATGAAGCATCTCTTTGTAATAGACGTGTTTTAAAACCATGAAAAGCAGACAATATCTGCTGGTGGTGGACTTGGACGATTATAAATAGTATTAGAGTCAGACACTGAGCGGTGTGCCATCGAGGACGCTGGGTCCTAAGGGGGTGGATTGTGAGTTCCCACATTGGTTAGAGAGGAGAACAAAGCATTCTTTTATAAGGGTGTGGAAACCTCTCACTGATAGATGCGTTTTAAAACCATGAGGCTGACGGCGATATGGGCCAAAGCGGACAATATATGCTAGCGGTGGGTTTGGACTGTTACAAATGGTATCAGAGGCAAACACTGGGCGGTGTGCCAACGAGGACGCTGGGCCCTAAGGGGGTGGATTGTGAGTTCTCACATTGGTTGGAGAGGGGAACGAAGCATCCCTTTATAAGGGTGTGGAAACCTCTCACTGATAGATGCGTTTTAAAACCATGAGGCTGACGGCGATACGGGCCAAAGCGGACAATATCTGCTAGCGGTGGGCTTCGACTGTTACAAAGAGTATCAAAGCCAGACACCGGGCGGTGTCCAAACGAGAACGTTGGGCCTCAAGGGGGTGGATTGTGAGATCCCACATTGGTTAGAGATGGGAACGAAGCATCCTGGGTGTGGAAACCTCTCCCTAGTAAATGCGTTTTAAAACTGTGAGGCTGATGGCAATACGAGCCAAAACAGACAATATTTGCTAGCGGTGGGCTTGTGCTTGGGCTGTTACAAATGGTATCAGAGCCAAACACTGTGTGGTGTGCCAGCGAGGACGCTGGACCCGAATGAGGGTGGATCATGAGATCCTACATTGTTTGGAGAGGGGAACGAAGCATCCTTTTATAAGTGCGTGAAATTTTTTCCCTAACAGACAC
>NW_019649685.1:0-1006 GCF_002806865.2 Cucurbita pepo subsp. pepo
AAGGTCCCTATTTCACAGCAGCCCTTACTCTTATGTGACAAAAAAAGTGCTATTTCTTTTACCTCTAATCCCGTTTCTCACAAGCGGGCCAAACATGTTGAACTAGATTATCATTTCCTTCGAGAACTTGTTATCGCTGGCAAACTTCGCACACAATATGTACCCTCTCATCTCCAAGTTGCTGACATCTTCACAAAGAGTATTTCTCGACCTCTCTTTGAATTTTTCAGATCCAAGCTTCACGTTCATTCAAATCCGACGCTTAGCTTGCGGGGGGGTGTGTTAAGGATAGTTGACCGTTCATTATAAGGCAAATATCTAGATATTTGTCTTACATTACGGGTTACCATATTTGCCATTTTATTAAAGGCAAATATATTGTATTCATTTATTATTCTTTTCTTTTATCGCTATTTCCATATTATTTGTAATTTACCATATTTCTGTATTCTGTANTATTTCCATATTATTTGTAATTTATTTCTGTATCCTGTAAATGATTATAAATAAGAGAACTCTCACCACCATTGAGGTGTGGTGGATTCAGCAATTGACCATATTTCTGTATTCTGTAAATGATTATAAATAAGAGAACTCTCACCACCATTGAGGTGTGGTGGATTCAGCAAACATTCACANCCAGATAATTTTCAATTTTTCAATTATATTCACAGTCTTCCCTCTCTGTCTCTTACTGTGTTTTCTTTCTTTTAATTATCTCTCTGTTTGAGAATGACTCTTAATATCATTAAATAAAATAAAAGGAAAACTACTGACCTATTCAAATGCAACATCTCTTTTTAGCAAAATATCTCTTTCTACCCAAACAAAACTGAATCTGAACCCTTTTTGTGCTTGTTTTTGCAGGAGAGAAGAAATTCTGATTAGTTAAATCTGTTTAATCCTTTCTTTGTATTTTTGTTTGTTACTTTTTCAATTAGGTGGGCAATTACTTCCGGCCAATTTAATCGATTATATTTTGTTTGTGCTATTGATCATGACGTAT
>NW_019649686.1:0-1005 GCF_002806865.2 Cucurbita pepo subsp. pepo
AATAAATAAATTATATTAAAAAAAGAAAAAGAAAAAGAAAACATTATCTTTAAATAAAATTTTGAAAAAATTCAATTGAAAAAGCTTTGAGAATTAATAAAGGGTTGAAAGAGTCTTTTTTGCACTAAAATTCTCGTTGTTTTTTTTATATCAAAAGGGTTTTTCTTTTCTATAACTTTACGACTACGAAACGAATGTATTGAAAAAAAAACCCTATTCTTAACTTTTCTCGTACTTCCAACAGTAAAATCGTCAATCAAATTCTTCTAACCCTTCAAATAATTTCTCGAGAAGGTGGAGAAGGAATTGTGATTTACCTCGAAGAATTGCTCCATAGAGAATAGAAGTCCTTATGAGGATGATGATGATGATGATCTTGTTTGTCTCCAACGGTTTGTCGATATCCATGCTCATCATCAGTAGTTGGAGCACTCGACCTAATTCTCGACGACTTCTCATTTTCATACGTTATGTCTTCATTTGTCGTATCTCCAGATGACCCATTTTGATCGTAAACATCGGAATTCCCTACATTTAAATCATAACCAAATCTCATATCAATTCCAAAACTTTAACTCATAACCTACTAAAGAAATTGTTAAATTTAATAGTTTTTACCAGAAGAAGCCGCTCTGTCAGTGGTTTTCACAGTTCTATACATCTGCAAAAAGAAGAGATTAAGTTTGAGAAAGGATAGTCTTTTCGTACTTTTTCGGACCTCTATCAAAATTCTATTTACTTTTCTCTCTCGATCTCGAAAACCCATTTCGTATATAACGATTACTAACCACCGAGCTCATTTATTGTCAATATCGCTTAAAAACAACATCAAGTTCACTAAAATCAACTAGAGTATAGCTCAACTGACTAATATCAACAAACTGAAAGATTAGAGGTTCGAATACTCCAACAGTAAAACGAAGGGAATAGATACTCGAGTAGTACGAGAAATTCACGAGTGTATTAAAAAATTATATTCTTTTCTTAATTTTTCTCAAACTTTTT
>NW_019649688.1:0-1005 GCF_002806865.2 Cucurbita pepo subsp. pepo
CTCATACACACATGGAAAAGAAGTTAAGACAAAGAGTACCATATGGAAGAACTTGTTCTAAAAAGTATAGTCCTTATGGCCCTGTTTGATAACGGTTTCGTTTTAAGTTTCTCGTTTTTGAAATTTATGCTTGTTTCTTCCTAATTGCCCGATTACGGTTTTGACAATTCTTAAAGAAAACTTGTATTTCTAAATTCTAAAAGAAAAACAAGTTTTTGAAAACTACTTTAGCATGAGGTTGTTTCTTTATAATAGTGTGGAAACCTCTCCTTAATATATGCATTTTAAAACCATGAAGTTGACGACGATATGTAACGGACCAAAGTGGACAATATCTGTTAGCGGTGAGCTTGGGCTGTTACAAATGGTATTAGAACAAGACACCGGGCGGTGCGCCAGCGAGGATGCTGGCCCCCAAGGAGAGTGGATTGTAAGATCCCACGTTGGTTGGAGAAGGGAATAAAGCATTCTTTATTAGAGTGTGGAAACCTCTCCCTAACAGACGCGTTTTAAAACCATGAGACTGACGGCGATAACAGGCCATGTAGAGTTTGAATTCTTTTAACCTGGTTAACTTTGAGGTTAGTTCGAGTAATTCGGTCGTTGAACTTGGATTTAGGCATTTTTATGGTTGATTTTGGGTGTTTTGTTACAATCTCTTTTATCTCAAGTGGTACAAATGAAAAAAAGATCATACAGAAAATTCAAACATATTATCAATGCAGCAAGCAAAGGTAGTGCATCAGCAACCCAAAAACACAGTATGACCATTACCAAAAAGATTGGTCATTCCAAGTTCTAAATATTTTTCTAAAGCATTAATAGCAATCTTGAGTTTTTAAGGAACAAATACGAAAACTCGGAGCGAAAACAAACAACCCTTCATAATGTTTCATATTTTTTTTCCCTTGGATATGAAGTTTGGTGTCAAAGAAGTTTACCATTGTGAACAAATCCAGGTTTTAATGAGCATTCAAATCTATATCCATAAGTCTCAAGAGCTTC
>NW_019649689.1:0-1005 GCF_002806865.2 Cucurbita pepo subsp. pepo
CACACAGCAACAGCCATAGCAATTGAATGTGGAATACTAAATCCCGATGACGACGCTACGAACAGCGAAGTAGTTGTCGAGGGCGTAAAATTTAGAAACTACACACCTGAGGAGAGGCTCGAAAAGATTGGGACCATCCGAGTGATGGCTAGATCTTCCCCATTTGACAAGCTTCTAATGGTACAATGCTTGAAGAATCAAGGCCATGTAGTGGCAGTCACCGGGGATGGAACAAATGATGCCCCAGCTCTTCACGAGGCTGACATTGGCCTTTCCATGGGAATTCAAGGAACAGAAGTGGCAAAGGAGAGCTCCGACATCGTCATCTTAGACGATAACTTTACGTCGGTTGTCACCGTCTTGAAATGGGGAAGATGTGTTTACAACAACATTCAAAAGTTCATTCAATTTCAGCTCACTGTGAACATTGCAGCATTAGTCATCAACTTCATCGCCGCTGTCTCGTCTGGTAAAGTCCCGCTAACAGCGGTACAGCTACTATGGGTGAATCTCATCATGGACACCATGGGAGCTTTAGCCTTAGCTACTGAGCTACCCACCAACGATCTCATGACGAAAACGCCAGTCGGTCGATCCAATCCATTAGTAACGAAAATCATGTGGAGGAATCTCATAACTCAGGCTGTGTATCAAGTGACAGTCTTGCTGGTTTTGGAATTTAAAGGAAGTTCCATCTTCAATGTCAATGAGAAGGTTAAGAGCACACTGATCTTCAACACTTTTGTTCTATGCCAAATCTTCAATGAGTTCAATGCAAGGAAGCTGGAGAAGAAGAACATATTTGAAGGGCTACACAAAAGCAAGCTGTTTTTGGCAATAATTGTGATAACCTTAGCTTTTCAAGTGGTAATGGTTGAGGTTTTGGGAAGGTTTGCCAATACATCGAGGTTGAATTGGGGCCAGTGGGGGGCATGTCTTGGCATAGCAGCTTTGTCTTGGCCAATTGGATGGCTATCCAAGTTGATACCAGTTTCAGCCCTGCAG
>NW_019649690.1:0-1004 GCF_002806865.2 Cucurbita pepo subsp. pepo
TTTTTTTTTTGTTGGATGATGCTGACAGGTTGGTGAAAATAAAAATAAGAAAAAAGTAAAATAGAAAAGATAATAAATTGATGTCGGGGACATGTCTGATTCACAAACCTTTGCCACTTTGTGTGCGTCACGATTTTAATTATTTTTGTCTTTTCCACTTTGGATTACAATTTGTCTTCTAAGTTAATTTATATTAATATTTAATAAATAGGTTCATACCTATAAATCTTAGTCACCTAATAAAAATAATTTATACGTAACATACCACAATTGGGTAAAATTTAATCGAGAAAATTTCTTAAAGAACGATTTAGAATTTAAGTTTAATTATAATAATTGTTTACAAAGCCTATAGTGCGCTATCAATTCGCTCCATAAATCAATTGGTTGCATCTTACTTTATGTCTTTAAAATTAAAGGGACAGGTGATTTTGATTATGAAAATGTGAACGTCAACTATATGCAAAAAATATGATGTTACATATACGTAAAAGTATCTTTAACAAAAATTGATTAGACAAATTTAGTCAACTTGAACGGTGAGATCCCACGTCCGTCGTTCTTATTGTAAGAGTGTAAAACTTTTCCCTAGCAGACACTTTTAAATCTTGACGATGACAGTGATTGGTAGCTATGTAAATATGAGGTTAGTACCCGTTTAGAAAAGTTGGTACGAATTTGTGTTACACAAGGCAGTAGTGGGATTTTCTTTTATGATTATATAAAGACAACTAAATAGAGAAAAGTTGTGAATTTAAAGTCATTTTCATGGCTTTTGCAAATAGGAAGCAAGGTATTTTAATCATATTATATAAAATAGTTATAAGCTCAATAATGTATTATAAAAACCATATATTATTCCTTAATTAATTCCCTTTCTTTTTCCACACATTATCTTAATATATACAACCATAGTTTATTAAAATACCATAATGAATTTATAAACGTAGCTATTAATAATATTAACTTTTAAATTTTCTCTTTTTATTTCTTTTGAACTAATT
>NW_019649691.1:0-1004 GCF_002806865.2 Cucurbita pepo subsp. pepo
ATAAGGATGGAGAGATGGTTAGACAATAATGGAGAGATACACAACGAAGGTGGAGAGATGGTAGGCAGATAAAGTAAGAGATATGTCGAAAAAAAGTTAGCAGTCAGATTTACCTTTTCTTTTTGTACGAACGATATCAGCAATTATTTAGATATGAGTTAGAAATTTAGAAATTATCTGTTGGAATGATCTGAATTAGAAATTATCTCTCATATATCAAGAGTCCATTAAAATTGGTCAGAAAAAAAATAGATAGATAAGAAAGAGAGAAATACAGAAGAGGAAGATTTGGAAAACATATTCAAATAAAAAAAAGAAAGATTGGAAACCTGATGAAAAGAGAAAGAAAAAAAAAAGATGGATAAAGAGAGGAAGATTGGAAAACATAGCAAATTAAAAAAAAAAAAAAACAATACATGGATAAAAGAGGAAGATTGAATTTGGAGATAGTAAAGCCAAACAAAATCTGTAATAGAATTAAACTATTGAACAAAATTAAACTATTGAACAAAATTAAACTATAGAATTAAACGATTTAGATATGGGAGCAGAGTTTGCTTAAAATAATTATAGAATTAAACTCCTGGTAATAAACTACTTAAAAAAAAAGTAAGGTAAAAGAAAAGAAAAAATAAAAAAAACAAAACAAAAGGGAAGAAAAGAAAAGAAAATTAGAACGGTTTGAAATTGGCAAGTACATATCAGATGACAAGTACTCTAAACCGAATAAAAATATAACCTAGAAGAGAAATAAAGTGAGAGAAGGAAAATGGAAGATATGAGAGATTATTATATATATGTATCTATGGGATATAACATTAAAGGTTGAATTGTAACGACTCGGGAAAGAAAGAAAGAAAAAGAAAATATATATATATATATATATATATATAATAAATAAATGAAAACGAGAAAACGAAAAGAAAAAAAAAAAAACGCCGGAAAACCCGCGAGTTTTCCGAAGACCACCGAGTTTCGCGGAACCCACGCGAAACGACGGCCAC
>NW_019649692.1:0-1004 GCF_002806865.2 Cucurbita pepo subsp. pepo
TCAAGTTTGAACTCTATAGAATTATTTCTCTAATTTACATTGGTCCATGGTTAAAACTCTTGAAATTATATATATCTATAATTATGTTTTTATTAAAAATATTATTTTCTTTTCAAAGTCATTGGGTGCTTTCTTGCCCTCTGTCTAATTTTCTCTCTATATTTAGTTTAAGTTTTTAATTGAATCTTCCTTTTTGTTTTTTGTTTTCCTTTATCTCTATTGCTTTCTAATTTTGTTCACATGTATTCCAGATTTAGAGGGGATCAGGTTTCCAAATCTTTACTTGTCTCTGTGTTTGAGGTTTCCAAATCTTTACTTGTCTCTGTGTTTCATTTTCTTCTCATTCTGTTAAAGACTTGAATTTTGTTTACAAATTTTCTTGGCCATTTTATTTTTAATCTATTCATTTGTCTACTACTGATATAAATTTATTGATCTAACATTACTAATATGATGTGCTTTATTAAAATTCATATAAATGATTGACATTTAGTTTCTAACTCAAATCTAAACAATTTTAATGATTTAATGAAGATCTAACTATAATTGACTACGATTTCTAAAAAGACATAGGACAAAAGAAAATTAAGATTTAATATATATGATCTTCAGTGCATCTCAGTTAAGTGAATCTTAACTAGGCAAAGGTCATTTCATTTTTTTGTCAAATTAAATTTGGCAATGGTTGATTTTTTTGGAAGGGTGTTTTGAGTAGAGATAATTAGGGAAGGGCTGGGAGGTGAGTGGAGAGGAGTGGGGATGGGTTGTTTCTTTTTTGGTTTATTTATTATTTTTTTAATGTAATTTTTTTAAATTTTATTTATTTATTTATTTATGATTTTTTTGGGCTATTACATCTTGTTGCATAATCTCCTTATGAGATGATATTTGTGCTCAAAATGTTTTTTCGCTTATGGCTTCTAGGTTATTTAAGATTTGCAACTGCTCCACTCTTATCAAAGTAAAGAGGGATAGACAAATGCATATTTGGAACGATTTTCAAA
>NW_019649693.1:0-1004 GCF_002806865.2 Cucurbita pepo subsp. pepo
CGCTAAATCGTATTTTTAATTTTTATTTTTAAAATTTAATTAAATTATAAAATTGAAATCTAAAAACTATAATTTATTATAAAAGTTTAAATATATATTTTTTTTTTTATCAAACTACACAAACTATTTAAAAAGTTTTATAAAAAAAATATAAGGACAAACTTTTAACATTTAAAAACAACATACCAAATGTGTATTTTATCATTTATTATTTTAATAATCTTTATTTACACTCATATTTCTTCAATAAAATATTTATTTTTTCGTGTAAAATTACTTCCCGACAAGAGTTATATTTGCATTTTTTTTATTAAAATAGTAATAGTTTCTAAAATTGAATATCCGAATTATATTATATTATAATTCAGCATCTATAAATATTAAATATATACGATGTAAACTCTGGTTCAATTTAACATATTTTTAAATATTGATTAAAGTTCAAAGCATTATATAGTTAATATGAGATTAGTGTTATACTCACGCATGATTTTTCGAAAAATGATAAAGAAAAATAAAATTGATATTTTATTAAATAATATATTTATTAGAGGTATGTTCGATAAATGTTTGAGATTTAAATTTTATGAACACCGTTAAAATCAAATCACAAGTTAAAAAATTTATTTATCTTTTTTTTTTTTCGTGTTTTTATAACATAAATTCACGTTCTTGAAGTTGTTCCTCTCTTTATATATATATATACATACAATTTCATTTAATTTTTTATATTTTCTTATATATATTGTAACGTTTCAGATCTACCACGGGTAGATATTGTCTTTTTTTAGTTTTCCCTTTCGAACTTCCCCTCAAGCCTTTTTAGGGGAAGTTTTTCAGACTTATAGATGGTGGTTTGTTCTCCTCCCTAACCCAACCAATGTAGAACATCACTTCCCTTAATAGACGAGTTTTTAAAGAATATGTAATATTTAATATAAAAATTTATTAAAAAAAATGGTGGTTTTATTTATTTTATTTGATGATTTTCGGCTGTGGCCGGC
>NW_019649694.1:0-1004 GCF_002806865.2 Cucurbita pepo subsp. pepo
ATAGCAGGGCTTCCCCCCATCTCAATTGATCAGTCTTCGGGTAGTAATCTCGTACTCTCGACCGGCTTGAACCACTACGTTATCCATGTTCCGGTGAAAGAGTGAAAGAAAGGAGAAAGAGAAGTTAAAGAAAGAATAAATAAATAGGGGAAAGAAGGAATCGGAGAATGAATCTTTCCTATTGATCTTTTACAGTGAAGGGGGAGGAAATGAAAGCGAAAACAAGTAGCTCTTTCCTGAACTGAATTACCTGACCGGAACCGAAACCTCTCACCTTGTAAACTCGGTTTCCCAATTGCATTGTCTGCCCCTATCCGAGTTTACAGTGAAAGAAGGAAATGGAATTGTGAGACCATAAAGAAGAGGTTCAGGGGCGAAGCCGTGAGACCGAGTTGTAGAGGTTTAGGGGAAGAGAAAGAATGAAGGAGTGTTTACAGGAGAGGAAAAGAGTGAAATTAGTAATAGTCCATCCTGTTCAGTCTCTCTCTTCTCATCGGAATTACCTCTACTCTAAAATGGCCCTAAAAATAGGGTAAAGCATCAATTTGATCCCAAAAAATAGGGAGAGGATAGGATGAATCTTGTTTTTTAAGTCTTTACAGTCGAGTTCCTGAGGGAAATCAGGGGAAATGGACTCTTTTATCCCCAAAAATAGTGTAAAGATAGACTTTTTACTCAAAAAAATAAGGGAGAGATAGAATGAATCTTGAGGATTGACTTCCAGTTCACTCTCATGTTGAGTTTCGTTTCGTCTTTCCTTAATAATGAAGGAATTACCTTTACTCTCTTTTATCCCAAAAAATAGACAGGGGATAGAATTAGTGCATTAATGGTCCTAACACTCAAAAGGGTTCAATCAGTACCATTTAGCCGATTTGGAACTCTTTGACCTCAAAAATACCGAAAAATCCTGGAAAATGGACACTTTTATCCCTCAAAATAGGGGGGAGGATAGAATTTCCCTTCTTTCAGCGGCAGCTATTAGGGAAAAACCTCTTTTAATG
>NW_019649695.1:0-1004 GCF_002806865.2 Cucurbita pepo subsp. pepo
GAATGCGCACGGATGAGGGTGTTCATGAGGCGCATGACACTCTGGGGTTCCGTTGACCTCCGGACGTCGCTATATATTAGCTTGACCAGAGGATCCAGGGGGTGTGCGACCGCCCTGGGGATTCACACTCGTATGTGTGAGTCGTGTGTAGGGAAGTACTACACATCCAATTTGTCTGAGACTGGAGGCCACCCCTAAGATGATTAGAGATAGGTCCCTAATTCATGATTGCATGTGTTTGCATTAGCATGACCCCTATAGTGGGGTCACTTACTGAGTATTTCTTTGAAATACTCAGGCCGTGTGCCATATTATTTTTCAGGTAAAGGCAAGACTGTCATGTACAGTTAATGATGGCATCGTGATCAGAGACTGTGGCACGTGCATAGGATAGTTGCACATTTAAAATTCCTAGTCTTGGTTAGGATAGGGCGTTTACATTTCATTCATTTATATTATTTTATTTGTAATCGTTTTTTTTTTTTTATCTTTTTGAACTCCAGCATGATGTTTGAAACACGTAAGTCCGGCAGTGTTTTCCAATGTTTTGAAGTTTAAATTTTTCCGCTAATAAAGATGAGCATTCTTAGATTTTTATTCTACATTATAGATGAGCATGAGACGTTAGTGGCGACTCTAGATATGTGGAACTTTAAAGTCGTTACAGTTGGTATCAGAGCTCTAGGTTTTAGATTCTGTAGACTAGCCTACGGTCCCAACGTCGATGCCCCGTCACCGTCAGGTATGCCTTGCATAAGATAAGAAAAGAGAAACGTTTTAAAACTCGCATTTTTTTTATGTGGACATTACTGAAATGGTTGTGATATTTCACGTATTTATTATTTAAGAGTATGATGTCATGTGTTGCATGCTGAGTAATTTTGTTGGTGGTATGATATGATGTTTAGCATGATGAATGTTTACTTCTTTGGCGTTACGATGTATCGTATAGTGTGTGTATTATTATTTATATATATGCATAGTATTAAGGCCTTAGACTTAAG
>NW_019649696.1:0-1004 GCF_002806865.2 Cucurbita pepo subsp. pepo
GTTTTAAAGATGTTTTCGAAACACGTAAGTCCATGGCTGTGTTTTTAAGTTAAAGGTTATGTTTTATGGAATTTAAATGAAGTCTTCCGCATTCAATGTTTATGGTATGTATACAGTAGCGACCTTAAATTAAGTAGAAAATTTTGGGTCGTTACATTTTCTTTCATATGAATGACTATGCAATCAATTCTGTTTTCTTCTCCTTAGTATGACTATCGATTAACAGGAAGCCATTTTCAATTTTTTTTTTTCTTCCTCTCTTTCCTAAAAACTACTCTCATCAATAGAAGCCATTTTCTATTCTATTTTCTTCTATCTTTCTTCTCTTTCCTAAAAACTAAACGGAAGCTATTTTCAATCTATTATGTTTCCAATCTATTATGTTTTCTCCTCTCTCCCAAATGACTGTCCAATTCAAGAAGTCGTTTTCAATCTATTTTAATTTTACTCAAGAAGTCGTTTTCAATCTATTTTAATTTTCCTCAGCAAAAATGATTATGCATCCATCAATTATGATTTTCTTCTCTCCCCTAAAAATGATGATTGAGATGCAATTCACAGAGCCATTTTCAATCAATTTTGATTTTGTATCAGATATCAAAAAATCTAAATAATTGAAAAGGAGATCTACATAACTTTTCTATCTCTGGCAAAAGATAAAAGAAAAGGACAAAAGATAAAAGGAAAGAAGATCTAACTTACAGATTACTTCTCCATCTCTTTCCATTCCTATTAAATCTGCTTGAAGTGAAAGCCATCTCCAATTTTCTCTCCCAAAATCTGTGATCTTTCCTCTATTTCTTTTTCTGATCTTTCCTCTATTTCTTTCTCTGATTTTTCCATTCTCAAAATCTGCCATTTTTTTTTGTTTCTGTTGTTTCTGTTTCGTATCATTTTGTAGTTGTAGGAGGTGTCCGGGAGATATTTGGGGAAGGTGGAGAGATAATTTACTTTTTTTTTTTATTTTTTTTTTTTATAATTATTATTTACTTATTCTTATTATT
>NW_019649697.1:0-1003 GCF_002806865.2 Cucurbita pepo subsp. pepo
TTTTTATTTTTTTATTTTTTATTTTTTTACGGTTTGAAGTTATTTATAGAGATGGGTGTGTACATTATGAGAACACATTACTAAATAGGAATGTGGGAGAAATCGAGAAGCATATGTCTTTAAAAGATAGATGCTTAGATGCTCAATCAAAGTCACGTTCTAATTTTATAAGAATCTTCGCTGTCATCTAAATGTGGCTTAGAATCAATTTATTCTTACCCAAATTCCATTAACCTAACTTAATTAATACGATTTATGCTGAGTTAAATAAATAAAAATTTATGAGATTAGCTAATTCATTAGTTTCATATCAATAAAATAAATTAAATAAACGACATAAACAATTCAATGTTTGAGTTTGAAAATAATTATTTAATAAAAATTATTTGAGTGGAAAAAATTTAAGATTCAACTTAACCACAGTTGGAGAGGAGTGGGTTGAATTTAATCACATGTCGTATTGTGTATGTGTAGGATTATTTTGATGCTTATCCAATTCTCATTCTTCCTCTTTACTCACCTTAGTGGGGGCACTCCAACGTCAAACCTCTTCACTACTCACCTCATATGGTTCGGTAGGGTTTGATACTTTCTAATGCTTTCTCGTTTTGTCTATATCGTAGCGTTTACTCTCTTCATGTCACAATCTTTAAAAATTCTAATCTCAACATTCTCTTATAATATTCGTCCACTTGCCTCTTATATATATTTTCAACGAGATAGTTAAAACTTATTCGAAATCGAAGTAGATTAAAAATGTGAGATCTCATATCAGTTGGAGAGAGAAACGAAACTTTTGTTGTAACGATGTGAAAATGTAATCATAACAGTCATGTTTTAAAACTTTGAGGGAAGCCCAAAAGTAAAAACTCAAATAATAAGAACTTGTTTGATATTCCAAAAATATTTAAAGCTTTCAAATAATAAGAAAATTTAATCAACCTACGGCTAGGAATCACGAGATGGTATGATATTGTCCACTATGATCATAAATTCATACTAA
>NW_019649698.1:0-1003 GCF_002806865.2 Cucurbita pepo subsp. pepo
GCTTATGCAAATGGAAACAGGTGCGGTGAACGTGGAGATTAGGTGCGGTGAACGTAGAGATTAAACAAACACGTCACCTTCAAATCTTTAGTTTGACACTCTCCCAATTGAGCTATCCCTGCTAACGTTAAAAATAAAAATTCATAAGTAAAGANTCATTATATTTTAAAAAGAAATAATAATCAACTAAACTATAAGGTGCAACTTAGTCAAGTTAAATTTTTATTGAATCGGTGAACGTGGAGATTAGGTGCGGTGAACATGGAGATTAAACAAACACGTCACCTTCAAATCTCTAGTTTGACACTCTCCCAATTGAGCTATCCGTGCTAACGTTAAAAATAAAAATTCATAAGTAAAGATATAAAAATTCATAAGTAAAGATATTTCCACTAATTCATTATATTTTAAAAAGAAATAATAATCAACTAAACTATAAGGTGCAACTTAGTCAAGTTAAATTTTTATTGAATCGGTGAACGTGGAGATTAAACAAACACGTCACCTTCAAATCTCTAGTTTGACACTCTCCCAATTGAGCTATCCGTGCTAACGTTAAAAATAAAAATTCATAAGTAAAGATATAAAAATTCATAAGTAAAGATATTTCCACTAATTCATTATATTTTAAAAAGAAATAATAATCAACTAAACTATAAGGTGTAACTTGACTACTATAAGGTGCAACTTAGTCAAGTTAAATTTTTATTGAATCGGTGAACGTGGAGATTAAACAAACACGTCACCTTCAAATCTCTAGTTTGACACTCTCCCAATTGAGCTATCCGTGCTAACGTTAAAAATAAAAATTCATAAGTAAAGATATAAAAATTCATAAGTAAAGATATTTCCACTAATTCATTATATTTTAAAAAGAAATAATAATCAACTAAACTATAAGGTGCAACTTAGTCAAGTTATACTTGTTGGATAAAAAACTGGTATAATCACTAATTTTGAATAGAATAGTCAAATTATGCAACGTGAACCAAGTGCGGTGAAC
>NW_019649699.1:0-1003 GCF_002806865.2 Cucurbita pepo subsp. pepo
AGTCTTTAAACTTTTTGATTGAATAGTTTGTCTTATGTCTAATAGTGTGAGATCCCACATCGACTGGAGAAGCGAACGAGTGTCAGCAAGGACACTAGGCCTCGGAGGGAGGTGGATTGTGAAATCCTACGTCGGGTGGGGAGGAGAACGAAGCATTCTTTATAAGGGTGTGGAAACCTCTCCCTACTAGACACGTTTTAAAACCTTGAGGGAAAGTCCAAAGATGACAATATCTACTAGTGGTGAACTTAGACTCTTACAAATAGGTACGAACAGAATTGATATAAAAGATAGGAATAGATTTGGAGGAGTGAAAATGTAAATGGAAGACATGATTTTGAGTGGTGAGTTGAAGGTCCAATATAGGGTAGTGGAGAGGGCAAAGGATGACCTTAATCTTAATCAAAGTGATTAATTAGGCCATTAATGACACTTCTGTTAAAGTGAACAAAACAAAGTAACATACTTGTCTTTCTACGCTGACGGTGATACATAAGGGGCCAAAGCGAACAATATTGGCTAGCGGTGATATTCGATTGTTACAAATAGTATTACAGCGAAGACACTGAACTCCAATAGGTGGATTGTGAGGTCTCATATTGGTTGGAGAATGGAATAAAGTATTCTTTATAAGGGCGTGAAAACCTCTCCCTAATAGACGCATTTTAAACCTGTGAGGCTGACGGTGTCCGTAACATGCCAAAGCGGACANGTACGTAACATGCCAAAGCAGACAATATCTACTAGAGATGGCTTAGGCTTGTTACAAATAGTATCATCAGAGCCAGACACNTCAGACACTGGGCAGTGTGCCAGCGAGGACGTTGGGCCCCAAGAGGGGTGGATTGTAAGAAAACATTTATTGTAGGGGCGTAGAAACCTCTCTCTAGAAGACATGTTTTAAAATCGTGAGGCCGACAATGATACGGTAGGCTCGGAGTATTAGAAGCATGTAGTGGAACAGGAACATAAAGTGTCTTTTTTCCCTACCTCACACTTGCTA
>NW_019649700.1:0-1002 GCF_002806865.2 Cucurbita pepo subsp. pepo
AAAATGGGCTAAACAATAATAATATAATAATATTTGAGTAAGAAAATACCTGAATATGTCCATTTTCTAAATATAAAAAAACAATTTATGACGTATTAAACTAGAGATTAAAATTAAATATTCGAAGCAAAAAAAGTAAAATGAAATTAAAAATTGTAGAAATTAAGAAATTGACAAACAGAAAGTCAGTCCTGTCAGTTCGTCGTTTCACAAAACGACGACGCTTCCACCGAAGTCGAAGCCGATCCCGAACGGTAAGCCGCCGCCGCCGCCGCCGCGAACTTTTCAGACACATCCGAGTAACAGTCGACATTAATTACGAAACTGCAGCAAGTCGTGGTTTCATTATCACAGATTCCAATTCCAAAACGCCATTAAATCATCATTCTTTAATCAAACCCTACACCAGAACCATCGTTTTCATCGCCAATTCCTCCTGCCCTAATTGCGCCATTAAAACGACAAATTTCTCCCGCGTTTTGCCCCTTCTTTGCTGCTGCTGCGGCGGCGGATTTCGTCGTCGGCCTTTCTTTTTTTACCCTTTTCTCAGTCGGGTCGGGTCGGGTCGGTCAGGTCTATGAGGGCCGGGTTCATTTGTTTCTAAACGGCGTCGTTTTAGAGTTAGTTGAATTTATGAGGGATTTACTTACAAACAAACTAATAATTTATGTGATAATTATTTATTTTTTAACATTATATTTATTTTCTCGTTCTTTTATATAAAAATCATCTAAAACTAATAATAATTGATTTATAATTATGTTTTTTTTAATAAATAATAACAATTTAAAAAAAAAAATTAAAAAAAAATAAAGTGCTAAAAGTTGCTAAGACAACCGTGAGGTACTCAATTTTACTTTACTTATAAAACAAATTTTCTACTTTAAATAGTTTATTTATTTAGTCAAAAAGATAACGTAAAATTCGAATAATTATAAATTATTATTTAAAAATAATTTAATTACAAACCAAAATGTAAAAAAAAAAAAAAAAAAAAAAAAA
>NW_019649701.1:0-1002 GCF_002806865.2 Cucurbita pepo subsp. pepo
CACAATTTTCAAGTTACCCAACAGCTCAGATGCAAGAAATTATGTGAATGCAGAATTGTCATATATACAGAGAAAGACAGAGAGAGATCTGAGTGGGACCTGAGGTAATCTCCATCTAAGCCAGCAACGATAATGATTTTGCCATCTTTATCAGCAACATCGCAGCAAAAATCATAGAGATCATCGAAAAATTGAGCTTCATCAACACCAATCACATCCAGCTGCCGGTATTATTGGGGGTTTAGATAAATAAGATTTGCCAAACAAATAGTAATGCCAAAGAATGTTCTTCGAAGAGGAATACCTTGTTATAAGCATCTTCTCCAAATTTCTGTCGGAAAGACGAAAGATCTGGCAGTGCCCAGCATGGAAATTTGGCCCCATCATGTGTTACTACCGAATCAATAGCGTACCTTGTGTCCTTGCTTGACTTGATCATCACCACATTCCTACAGAGCAGATACGAGAGTTCATAGAATTCCAAGTTGAGATTTTAATGAAGGTTTTCGATCTGTTTGCAGGCCGTAAGAATAGACTTTATCTTTACCTGCCACTGCTGCTCTCAGCTTTGATCCGACGGAGTAGAGCGGTGGTTTTTCCGGCAAACATAGGACCGATGATCACATGGACTTCGCCTGCGACGCGGTGTGGAGATCCTGCACTGACGGCGCCACCATCGGTGGAGGTCAATGAAAATGAATTCCTCAAGGACTCCATGGAGCAGATTGGAGACGAAAAAGCAAATAGGACAGAATTTGAATCGAAATCGGAGGCGCAATTGAAGGAGACTGAAGCGATGTGTGTAAAGATCTGATCCCGCTCCTCAAAATATATAGGAACCAAATTGCAGTCGTGGGTTTGAATTTTTGGGTCGTGAAATTTTGGAGGGAATGTTAAAGAGATTGGATTTGGAGGGAAACTTCTCCCCGGAAGTTTTGACCTTTTAATAAGGTTGGCTTCCGGTAAAGAATATGTTTAAAAAAAAAAAAAAAAAAAAAAAAA
>NW_019649702.1:0-1001 GCF_002806865.2 Cucurbita pepo subsp. pepo
TGCTCACTACAGGTATTGAACGGACAAGGTGAGACGATATCCGTTCTACGATTTGAACGGTTTGTTGTTTTTATTTCAATTAAGTATTAGAATTCATTATAGAGCGATAAGCTTCGATTTGTCATAAGAGGAGGCTATGCAATTTTCATAAAAGCAAATAAATGAAAATCGTTTCAATTTTATTATCTTACCTGTATCATGTTCGTTTTGGAAACACTTCCTATTTCATCTTTTCTCAAATCTCCTAAGAAATAGAAGTTTGAGAATGAATACCAAACCCTAGTTCTGCATCCCTGACGGAATGGTTAAAGCACCCAACCTATACCGACCTAAAAGGAGAAAATTCATAGGTTCGATTTCTGCTGGATGCACTTGGAGCGTTCATTTCAATCGCTGCTTACGAAATTTCATATTGATATTCATTTTCTTGCTTGTGCCTACCCGAAGGAGGTTTAAACTCATTTTCTTGCTTGTGCCTACCAGAAGGAGGTTTAAACTCACGAGATTGATTTAGTGTTAGAAGGTGTAACAGGGCTTCCCCTCAAGGCTTTAAAACGCGTCTGCTAGGGTAAGGTTTTCACACCCTTATACAGGGTAGCCCAACTAATGTGGTACATCACAATCCACCCCCCTTGGGGGCCCAGCGTTCTCGCTGGCACTCATTCCTTTCTCCAATCGATGTGGGACCACCACAAAATCCACTCCCTTTGGGGCCCAGCGTCCTTACTGGCACACCGTCTCGTGTCTACCCCCCTTCGAGGAACAGCAAGAAGGTTAGCACATCGTTCGGTGTCTAGCTCTGATACCATTTGTAATGCCCCAGATCCACCGCTAACAGATATTGTCCTCTTTGAGCTTTTCCTTTTGGGCTTCCCCTCAAGGTTTTAAAATGCGTCTGCTCCTCCCTACCTCCCCACTGTCGGACATCACAAAGGATCTACAGGCGCAAAATTCGTGTGTAGCTATGAGATTTGGTAAAAAATTCATGATCACTAAGAAAT
>NW_019649703.1:0-1001 GCF_002806865.2 Cucurbita pepo subsp. pepo
GGGACTCGCCCTCACTTTTGTACTTCATTCTCAGAGTTCTTTTCATACAATTCATCAAGTGCTCTACTAGAAGCTTGGTAGTTAGAAGGCATGTGAAGCCAGCCAACCCATAACCTTCTTTTAAAAAGCTTAGAAATCTCCCCTCTTTTATAATAATCAAAAGATCCCTCCCATGCCACAAATGTGGATATCTCAATATCAATTCTTAAATGGACACTAAGAGACTTGGCAAAATCGACATCACCCAGACGCCATTGATGCACTGAACAGTTTGCAAAGAAAAGAAAAAAGCTTACTTGTTTCATGATTCCCTCTAAAGCAAATTATTAGAGGTCTACTCAAGCATCATCATTGCTTCCCCCAATTCTTGTTCCCTCCCTCTTCTATCCCCTTCTCTTCAATAACCGCAACTTGAACCATTCTAAATCCAAAAAACAAGACCCACTTTGCCAATTGTGCATAAATGATTATTTTGGCCTCCAAATTCCCTTCAAAGCACCCAGAATGAAAGCAGTGGCCTCAACCCAACGGCATCAGCAAGAACAGAGAGCCTTCAGGGCTTTGTGCTGTGGATGCAGTTGTGATTGCAGGTTGAGTTTTTCGTCTTCTGAAGAAGTAGAAAGCTTCAGGTCTGAGAGATTCCCGTCGGTCTCCAGCATAGCCCACGCCATGGTTCAGGAGAGACTCGACCAAATGATAAGGGAAAATCGAGAGATGAAACAGAGTAAAGAACGAAGGAAACAGAGATGTGAAGACACCAAATTTGTTGTAATGGTGGCGAGGGAGAAATGCTCTGATGACCCCAGAGAGGACTTTAGAGTTTCGATGATGGAAATGATTTTGGCTAACCGAATTGAGGAGCCAAAGGATCTACGTAGCCTGTTGAACTATTATATCTCCATGAACTCAGATGAGTGTCATGGGGTCATCTTAGAGGTATTCCATGAGGTTTGTAGCCATTTGTTCTTGGCTTGTAAACGCCATTTGTAGGAACATTTCAG
>NW_019649704.1:0-1001 GCF_002806865.2 Cucurbita pepo subsp. pepo
GTGGGTATTTATAGTCTCCCAACAAAAGACGTTTGTGGCTGAAATTTATTCCCGGTCCCTCTTAATCTCCACAAAAGACAAAGTCAAATTGACCTTTGACTCCTACATATTTTATGAAATTAAGAATAATACTTTTCAACAAATGTTGATGTGTTTGAGTGACTAATGCAACAAGTTTGAAATCAATTGATCCCTAGGTTCAAATTTTGTTGTTGACATTTTTGAATCTTCATGACATTTTTTGAAGGACCACCTGCTTTGCATCATCCATTTGTTGAAAGATTTTATTGTTTTTTTTCGTTTTCATTTTGCAATGGTCAAATGGTCAAAATTAACTTGGTCTTTTGTGGATATTAAAAGGGATCGGGATTGAATCCCAGCCACAAACGTCTTTTGTCGTGAGACTATAAATACCCACAATATGTTATGTAAAAATCAGATTGGTGAATGAATGAAATTGAGACGTTTTTCTTAGAAATTCGAGCATCAATTTTGTCATTTCTAAGTTTCAAGAAAATCTTGTGGTAGAATTGCACCCGAGCCATTCAATCAAGCCTTGATCAAGTTAGATTGTGGAGTGACTCAATTTAGAACAAGGTTCCAAATCTTGCTTCTAGATTTTCGATCGTAAGAGGTAATCTAATTCTAATATTATCTCTTGGTTGATCCAAATTTCGTATAAGGAGGTGTTAATTAGTTTGATTCAAGGGTTCTTGCTAAAACAAAAGCTTAGATCGTTGAGCCGAGGATTAGGGTTGCCTTATCAATTAGGTATCAGAGCATAGGTTTACATCTTTGTGGCCGACTCTACAATTGATTTTATCTTTCATTTCTGTATTGTTTATCATTTCTTTAAATTTGTCAATTTATTTTCTGGTTGTCATTTCTGCCATTATTCATCAACTTTTAACTTGGTTCTCATTTTCTTCCTAAAGATCACGTTTAGATCTTAAAAAAAAAAATCTTATCATGTGTTCTTACGATTGTATTATAAACGATCT
>NW_019649705.1:0-1001 GCF_002806865.2 Cucurbita pepo subsp. pepo
TCGAGGCATTGACCATGAAATCAAACTCCTCCCCGGGGTTAAACCGCCAGCGAAGAACGCATACCGGATGGCTCCGCCCGAGCTAGCCGAATTGAGGAAACAACTGGATGAGTTGCTGAAGGCGGGATNCCGGGGTTAAACCGCCAGCGAAGAACGCATACCGGATGGCTCCGCCCGAGCTAGCCGAATTGAGGAAACAACTGGATGAGTTGCTGAAGGCGGGATCATTCGCCCAGAAAAGGCACCTTACGGAGCCCCTGTACTGTTCCAGGAGAAGAAGGATGGGACGTTGCGTCTGTGCATAGACTATAGAGCCTTAAACAAGGTGACGGTACGCAACAAATATCCGCTACCGATAATATCCGACTTATTCGACCAACTTCACGGGGCCAAGTACTTCACGAAGTTGGACTTACGATCAGGGGACGAACCCAAGACGATGTCCGTAACAAGATATGGGGCCTTCGAATTCCTAGTAATGCCATTTGGCTTGACAAACGCCCTAGCTACTTTCTGCACATTGATGAACCAAGTTTTCTACGAATACTTGGATCAGTTCGTCATAGTATACCTCGACGACATAGTTGTTTACAGCACAACCCTAGAGGAACACAAAGTGCACTTGAAGCTGGTGTTTGACAAGCTACGGCAGAACCAACTGTATGTGAAGAAAGAGAAATGTGCATTCGCACAAACATGCATCAACTTCCTTTGACATGTCGTCAAATGTGGACAAATTAGTATGGATAGCGACAAGATAAAAGCTATCCAAGAATGGAAAGTCCCTACTTCCATATCTGAGGTGCGGTCCTTCTTAGGATTAGCCAACTACTATAGGCGGTTCGTCGAAGGGTTTTCACGATGAGCCCCCCCATTGACAGAACTGTTGAAGAAAGCCCACCCTTGGTCGTGGTTGAATGATTGTCAAATNCCCCCATTGACAGAACTGTTGAAGAAAGCCCACCCTTGGTCGTGGTTGAATGATTGTCAAATGGCCTTTG
>NW_019649706.1:0-1000 GCF_002806865.2 Cucurbita pepo subsp. pepo
ATTTTGGGATATGCCTATCCTGCTTATGAGTGTTACAAAACTGTCGAAACCAGTCAGCCACAGATTGAGCAACTTCATTATTGGTGTCAGTACTGGTATGACGTTACACTCTTCAAATTTCACCAATATTGGTTTTGCAATAATATCATTTAATTTCTTGATTTTGAAAGTTTCTCTTTGGTGGACGCAGGATTCTGGTGGCCATATTGACGATTCTAGAGAGAATTGGTGATTCTTTTATTTCATGGTAAGATTTCGAGCATTCTTTAATTTTAATGTTAAATATAATAGAAGTGAGGTTTAGAAATAGTAAAGAAAAATCATCTATCCTTGATTTTTTTTAAAACGAAAATGTGTATTTTATTATAAAAAGTTAATTGGATTTGAATTGTTTCCCTTTTAGCTTCAAATATTCTCAAAACTGCTATAATTTTGAAAATAAAAATTCATATAACCTGACTTGAGTCAGGTAGTTTTGATAGGATTATTGTTTTTAGGATATTTATTTATTAATGTTGTGTTTGATGAAAGTCTCACCTCAGCTAATTTAAAGAATGATCTGAGTTTATAATCAAGAAATACTATTTCCATTGGTACGAGGCACCACGAGAGTTTATGCTTAAAGTGGACATATCATAACATTGTGGAGAGTCGTGTTCTTGTGTATCCTTTTTTAACATAGTTTTGCAAAATAATCCTTCCATTTCTCTTAAGATTAGCAATATTTTTCTTTGGCATGAAGGTTTCCATTCTACAATGAAGCAAAGTTGGCCTTCTTCGTTTATCTGTGGCATCCAAAAACAAAGGTATGAGGAAGGTAATATCAATATGTTTAGCATATTTGATCTTATATATGTTTAGAATATTAGTAAATATGGCACGAAACATATTGATGTGGATAGTTATTTTTAGAGAAAAAAATTATAAATATAAATACTTACCGTTTATTTAAATTTCTTACCGTGATATTTTATTGAACTTTTATTTATATATATATATA
>NW_019649707.1:0-1000 GCF_002806865.2 Cucurbita pepo subsp. pepo
AGTTGGATGACGAGTGCAAGGAAAGCAAGGGTCTCGATCAAGAAGTGAACACCAGGAATTTTGATGTATCAGATGAAGAGGTAGAAAAAGAAATGCCAGATGGAGAGACAACAAAAACTACCAAGGCATTGACTCAAAATTTTAGAGAGAAAAACGTCAAAAAAATAAAAAGAAAATGAAGAAGAGTGGAAGAACTGCTCAAGAAGAAGATGATTTGGATAAGATTCTTGCTGAGCTAGGAGAGTGGCCAAATATATCAAAACCAGCCGACCCTCCTCTTTCTTCACAAGAGGCCAAAGTTGAGAACCCACCTTTGAGAATGAGATATTGTGACAAGATCTTGCTTTGTTAGTACTGTAAGACATATTTCAAATCTCTTTTTCATTTATCCTATCAGAATCATTTCCTTTTCTTTTGTCTAATTATTCAGAATCAGATCTCTTCTTCCCTGCCAATTTATTTTGATTTTGGTTATCAGGTTATAGAAAATTAACTATAACTGAGGCTATCCTTTTCTTTTGTCTTATTATTCAAAATCAGATCTCTTGTTCCCTGCCCATTTATTTTGATTTTGGTTACCATTCTATAACCGAGGCTAATATCTGTCAATAGAATAAAAAAAATACAGAACAGATATCTAAAAAAATACAGAACAGATATCTAAAAAATACAGAACAGATATCTAAAAAATACAGAACAGATATCTATCAATAGAATAAAAAAAAATACAGAACATAGAGAAAAAAGGAAGATAAGAAGTAAATACAGAATAGGGAGGAAAGAAAAGATTCGGTTTAAAAAAAATTAACAAGTAAATAAGAAAGAAAAAATTTGGGAAGAAAATTTGTTTGTGATGTCTGTGAATTTAAATGATAAAAAGGAAGAAAAAAAAAAAGAAAACAAGAGAAAAGAAAGATTTTGGAAAGAAGAATTAATTGGAAGAAAATTTGTTTGTGATATCTGAATTTAAATGACAACACAATTAAACGAAGAAAAAAAA
>NW_019649708.1:0-1000 GCF_002806865.2 Cucurbita pepo subsp. pepo
TGAGATCCCAACATTTTCACACTTAATTAAATGATGTAAGAGAACTCCTCCTATTTTCCTTCATCGTATCATTTTACAATATAGATGTCATGTCATATCATATTATATCATTCAACATAACATATCATGCATATCATTCAACATACCATGTTATGTCATGCACGTATCATATCATAACATGTATTATATCGTCTAACATATCATATCATAACATGTATCATATCACCAACACATCATATACATAGTCATATCATTTCATAAACATCTCACACATATCAAGCATATGACACGTGTAAAGCCACGAGGCACGTGTCATCGTACAAAACACAAACTTCTAACCACGCCGATAGTAAGACCACTTACTTGGATGGCCTTAGTCGAAGTTCTATCTAACTCCAAATTAGCTTGCTTTTGTCCCTCAAATTCGTTCCCACTTATGTAGAAACGTTTCATCCTATTAAAGACATTCACCTAATTCATTTAGTAATTCTAATTTTTAAATTTTATTAAGTACTTCAAATTCTTAATCTTTCAATTTAGATTTAATGTTTCTTGCGATATAAATATGTCTAGCAAATACAATAGATACTGACGTACCATTTATTAGATACTATGATTCATAATATATTTCAGAGTTATTTTTTAAATGAGAATATATGTTTGTTATAATATCATATTCACTGGTCACATCAATTTAATATTTCATAATCTTCCATTTTTTTCTCTCCTCTATGTTTTATTTCTATTATGTTTCCTCTATATTTTATTTCTATTCGTTACCCGAGTTACTTTTGATCAATTTGAATAGATTATTAATTTTTTTTAAATGGTTATCGATCTGAAGTTATTTCNTTTGAATAGATTATTAATTTTTTTTAAATGGTTATCGATCTGAAGTTATTTCTACACAGCCGCCTCAATTTAATTATAACAAAATTGATGAAACTTTGACGAGAAAGGAATTTGGAAAGTGACTCACTATGATTACGAGACTTCTTTC
>NW_019649709.1:0-1000 GCF_002806865.2 Cucurbita pepo subsp. pepo
TCAGTGTTATAATATACTAAATTTATGTGTTTGAATGTAGAATTGGTTTTCTCATTTGCCATTGTAGAGCCGGTATTTATATACACATTTTGTTTGACATATATGGTGACTCAATAACTTTTATATCTTCATTGGAAAGTAGGTCAATTATGGTAGTTTCAAATCCCAATGTAATGTAACTAATCTTTTCATGGCATGACCTTAACTACCTCGACCATAGTAGTATGTATGGTTATATAAATTACAACTATTAAAGATTGTGACATCCTAGTAACGGATAAATGAATGAATCAAGACTATGTCCGGATGAAAATAATCTTGAGGATAGGATGGTAATGAAAAGCTTAAAAAATTAAATATTACTGTCCATTCCAATGGTAAGTATGTTTTGCTTGTAACAATTCTATGTTGGGTGATCTCTTCAAATTTTTCTTAGAATGCATGTAAGTTAGGATAAAACATGTTAGAATGACTGGTGTTGGTCTATGGGAATAATCTTCACTCTTACAACGGAGGAATAAGTACTACAACAATTGCTTCATTTATAGCATTTGGTTATAGCATTTTTAAAAAAGAGCTATTAAAAATGTAAGAAAAAAAACGTGCATCACTACTTTTACTTTTCGATTTGCACACCACGGACTCACACTCTCATTCCCACTCCTCTATTTTCTTTTTGTTATTCTCAACAAGGCCCGTGGATTGTATCTATCTCAAATCTCCACTATTCTTTCTCATTTCAGTTTCATCTTATTTTATTGACCCAATATCTTTTCTTATTGTGATAGCCTCCTACAATAGATTTGTGGGTATTGGTCCGGAAGTGCAAAAGTACCGAAAGCACCAAAAGCCAACCATTATTGAAACTCATGAGAAATTCAGTAGGCTCCTTCCCTTTTCATGGCTACTAGTCTTTTGTTGCTGATATTAAAGTTTTGTCAGAAACTCATTTGGTCNCTCATGAGAAATTCAGTAGGCTCCTTCCCTTTTCATGGCTACT
>NW_019649710.1:0-999 GCF_002806865.2 Cucurbita pepo subsp. pepo
TCGAGCGGTTTCACTCCTCTCCTTTCCTTTACAGTCTCACGACTTTGCTCATTCGCCTTACGGGTCTCACAATTCCATTGCCTTAGCAGCTTTGAAAGACTCAAGATTAATGAGAGTGAACAGTCAGAAGAGAAACTCCTTATTAATGTCCCTACTTATGAACCTTTGACTTATGAACCTTATTAATGTCCCTACTTATGAACCTTTGATTGATTGGTTCCTCTCTCTCCTGTTGGAGTCTCAGTGGTTTGCTCCGGTCCCTGCCTGATTGAGAATGATTTCTTTCTTCTTATTTACGAAAGTTGAACTCTGTAAGCTTTTCTTTCTTTCACTCCTTATATTCTATGTCTCACTGTTTCGCTCTTTTCCCTTAAGGTAAAGCTGCTTCCTTCGCTCCTTAACCTCTCCAACACCAAGAACAAGGCCGTAAGGAACACCTGATTGATTGAACTTATGTCAGACTGCTTCGCTCCTCTCTCCTTTAGTTAGAGTCTCATCGCTGCTTCTCTCCTTCCCCTCTCCACCAAGAACAAAGCGGGACCACCGGATTGAATGAGCTCCTTATATTCTCTGTCTCTGAATTCCATAGCTGATCCTTTAGTTGTTAGAGTCTCGCTGCTTCGCGCTCCTTCCCCTCNTTCTCGCTGCTTCGCGCTCCTTCTCCTCTCCACCAAGGCCGGCCGTACCACCTGATTGAATGACCTCNTCGTACCACCTAATTGAATGACCTCCTGTTCATATTCTTTATTTATGGTCGAAGTAGTTGAGCTTATTCGCCTCGTAACCTTGGGCTTAGAATTCCATTGCCTGAACCTGAAAGCAAGACTCTACTCCTTTTAACAATACTCCTTCTTAACAAGACTCCTTATTCTGAATTACCCTGTCCCCTCTCTCTTGAACGATTTCTTCTTGTTCCCCTCTTTCAAAAGTATTTCTTCTTTCTTTGTTTACGCGACTCCTGTAACCTTTTCCTGATTTCACTCCTCTGCTCTCCCCCCC
>NW_019649711.1:0-999 GCF_002806865.2 Cucurbita pepo subsp. pepo
ATCTTTTTTTGTTGGTAAATTTCTTTAAGTTTTGTTTGTTATGTTTGAGTGCAGATAATGAAAACAATAAGGAGAGTATATCAAGAGCTCTACTTGGTTCACAAACTGACGTCCCAAGAAGGGGTAACTATGGAGGAGGGGAGCCCTCAAGTTGATTCAAACACCTACTTGTTCAAGCTTTCTTTTGGAGAAAAATATGTTGTCCTTTTGAATTTATACAACTATTTATTTCTTGTAGGCTTAAAATTTCTCACTTGTGGATGGAAAACTATATAGAATGAGACACAACGAGTGATTAATATTATTATACGAGTTTGACCATGTATTTCAATCAATATTAACTCGGAAGTTGAGGGATTCGTATTATAGGACCCCTGTTCTAATACCATATTGATTATCTGCTTTGACCTATTATGTATCGTCGTCAACTTCATAGTTTTTAAAACAACGTCGGTTCCGAAGAGGTTTCCACACCTTTGTAAGGAATGCTTGGTTACCCTCTCCAACCAATTTGAAATCTCACAATCCACTCCCTTGGAGGTCAACATCCTTGTTGGCTCATCACATGGTGTCCGACTCTGATACTATTTGTAACAGCCTAAGCCCACTGCTATAAATATTGTCTGTTTTGGCCCGTTACGTATCGCTAATATTATCTATAATAGTCCAAGCCCACCGTTAGTTGATATTGTTTGCTTTGACTCATTACGTATAGTCATCAACCTCACTGTTTTAAAATGCGTCTAGAGAGGTTTTCACACCCTACGAAAAATGGATTACCGTTAGGTCAATATTTAACATTGATTCAGCTGATGCCATACTAAAAGAAGTCACTTAGGTACCAAACCACTTAGGTACAACAATGGCGCAGCAGATCATCATCGTTCCAACCACCATTTTTATGCTTCGTGTAGCTCTGAAGAAGCTTCACCCTCTTCAACCATCGATGACCGAGTTTGATTCCTATATCCTAAATTACCCAACACCTCGAACAGCTTC
>NW_019649712.1:0-999 GCF_002806865.2 Cucurbita pepo subsp. pepo
CGAGCCATTCAATCAAGCCTTGATCAAGTTAGATTGTGGAGTGACTCAATTTAGAACAAGGTTTCCAAATCTTGCTTCTAGATCTTCGATCGTAAGAGGTAATCTAATTCTAGCCTTATCTCTTGGTTGATCCAAATTTCGTATAAGGAGATATTAATTACTTTGATTCAAGGGTTCTTGCTTCAACAAAAGCTTGGATCGTTGGGCTGAGGATTAGGGTTGCCTTATCAATTTGGTATCAGAGCCTAGGTTTACATCTTTGTGGCTGACTCTAGAATTGATTTTATCTTTCATCTTTGCTATTGTTTATGTTTTGTTTAAATCTGTCCATTTATTTTCTTGCTGTCATTTCCGCCATTATTCATCAACTTTTCACTTTGTTCTCATTTTCTTCCAAAAGATCATGTTTAGATCTTGAAAAAAAAATCTTATCATATTTGTTCTTAAGATTGTGATTATAAACGATCTTTATCATATTTTTAGATCATTTGCATGTTTATTTGAAGATCAAATAAACTTCGATTCACATCTTTTTCTTAATCCATCTAAATCTAGAACCGTTGTGTTTGATTTTTCTTTTCTCTCTCATATCTACGCTTGAAGATAACTTCTAAATTTCCCGAATTCTATAAAAAGAGAGTTAGATCGTTCTTAAAATCTTCACGTCCTTTCTTTTTCGAATTTTTTATTTTATTTTCAGTGTGCAATTCTATCCCAAAATATATGTGTCTCTTATTTATTTGTTCACTTCTTGTTTTATTTTATTGTTATTTCATAATTAATTTATCTTTATTGCCTTGAATAGCATGCTACTATCAGAATTGCTTTACCCATATATTAGCCTACCTTGATCATAATTTAGTCACTTTCCCAAACAGCCTACCTTTGTCTGTATAAACACGAGTGTCCCTGAGTGTAAAATCAGTAAGTTGAGTGTTCGAGGTCCTAAATATATTTTACTACTGTTTGTACAATCATGAACCAAGACGAGAAAAATGG
>NW_019649713.1:0-999 GCF_002806865.2 Cucurbita pepo subsp. pepo
TTGATGTGGGACCGGATAGTTGGTTTCGTTCCTTTCTCCAAGGATGGGATCGAATAGTTGGTTTGTGGGATCTAACCGTTGGTTTCGTTCCTATCTCGAATCAATATGGAATCTCAGGATTGGTTTCGTTCCTCTCTCGAATCAATATGGAATCTCAGGATTACAACTATTTGAGTTAAAGTGATGCATGTTTTTGTATATATTGTATATATATTAGTATGATCATTGTACATGTGAAGNACAACATCTTTGCTTCTCTTTTGGCTCTACATCTTTAGTAAATTCATAGCTAAAAGATTGGCCATCAGCCCATTATATTCTGTTTTGCCCAAAAACAAAATTTGTGCAATTAAAGTCAAAACAATAAATTTTGAAGTTCGTTAGATTGCCCACCATTTTATTTCACCCCATTATATCTTGTTTCGGCCAAAAAAAAACTCCAAAATTATAATACTTTTTAAATAATATTTAACTTTTAAAAAAAATTATAAATAATATTTAACTTTTAAAAAAAATTATATCAGTCGATGTTGAGATATAATATTTATAAAATATATTATTTATAGAATATAATATTATATCTTAATGTTCTTGACCTATACTCTGTACCTCTTTATTCTCACTGTTGGGAAGACAAGAGTGTGTTATTGACCTACACTCTCTTCTCAATGTTATTGTACTGGAGGAGACAAAAGTGTTATTGACCTACCCTCCCCTCTCAAAGACATGATGAGTTTGACAAATTGAGTGTTATTGTACTGAGAAGACAAAAGTGTTAATTGACTTACACTCTCTTTTCAAAGACAAGTTGATTGTTACTGACATTTTTCGCGGGGAACCAATAATACAAAGGGAAGTAATTGAGATAATAGTTTTTGTCATATAATTTAGGGGTCGCAGTTTTGAATTATTATAAGAATAATAAATGAAAATATTTGACAATGAAGCAGCCAAGTAGGAAGCAATTGGGAAAATCATCTCAACAAAGAAGCCAAATAC
>NW_019649714.1:0-999 GCF_002806865.2 Cucurbita pepo subsp. pepo
TATAAATATACCATTTTTTTTTAAACAAATATCTCAATTTGAAGAGTTATGTCGTTTAGTGTCGGTTTATATGCACAAAAATTTAAAACAAAATAATTAAATATTAATTGAATGTATAAAAGTAAGAAAATCAGATATTGTTTTGGGTAATAAATGATATAAATTAAAAAAAAAATCAAATTTTCTTTTGAATAATAAATAATATAAATTTTGTTTTTGATAAATAATAATTAATATATATTTATTAGTTAGTCTAGTAGGTTTGTACAAGTGGTTGATGTATGAGGGAGATGGATACCAGTTATTCATAACGGATTAATTTTTTTATACTTATTTTAAAATTTTATCATTTGACCGTTGATAATTTTTTTAAGTGACTACTAATAGTTTATGGAAAGAAGTCTTACGAGAGAGAGAGAGCAAGAAGATCAACTATGTCAAGGCCTTGTCTCTTCGTTGTTAGAGCTACTAACATTTGCTACTCTTGAGTCCTTCCTAGTGGAACCTCCTGGTTCCTCGTGTCTTTTGTACAAATAAATTATCACAAACAAACATTTAGTCTTAAGAATTGGAGCTCTAGATCCAAGGTTCACGAAAGGACGATCTATTACTTTGCTGAAGAAAACAATCAGAGTTTCAACCTCTACCAACAAGGACGACAAAATCCGACAACCACAGAAAAGGTGAGGGAGACAAAAAAAGAAAACAGAGAGACAGATAATCTGGGTGGTTTGCCCGACCCAGATCCAGTCCCACATATTTCAGTTTACTAAACCCGTCCTTAGTCATCCTCCATTAAAAATTCATGTGAGCTCAAAAAGAACAACGGCTTATCAATTCCAAAAATAGGACCAATTGTCAAAAGGTTTGACCACGATACAACACCATTTTCAGCCTCCTTTTTCATCTCCCAAATATTGAACCTTTTTTTTCACTCATTTCCAATGNTATTGAACCTTTTTTTTCACTCATTTCCAATGTATAATGAAAGGCAACAAT
>NW_019649715.1:0-998 GCF_002806865.2 Cucurbita pepo subsp. pepo
TCAACATGAGGTGGACTAACTTCATTCTTGAGCCAACTACTTTGATACAATGTGAACCCGTGAGTCTAGATAGTTCACTATTAGAGGTCAATATGCGACTTCCTGGTAGGCCCGACATAGTATTCTAATAAAATGGCACATGATAAGCGTCAACAATTACTAGATTTGCAAAGCTAGAGGTCCTTCTAAGATCATTACAAACGTTAACAAATAAAACTTAGGATGCGACCGTGTAGTTGAACCAACTACTGAGATACCCCTCTCAATTTGGTGATCCTCTAAAAGTACTCACATAGTAATCTGATAACGGGAAGCCACTCTCAGTCTCAATCAATATTGAGATACATATTAGGACCCTATCAATCTATGCAACTCACTACTAGAGGCTAGTTGGCATCCCTTTAATAATCTTTTACATATATGATAATACCAGCTACTAACATATGTGAACTTTATCAAATCTCACCAAACTCAAATATCAAACATTCACAGGATGCAATATGTCCACGCGTCACTAACATTGGTTACAAACGTCAAATATTCTCCATCTTCATCATAATCTTAAAAGTAAGGTAGGGTGAATTGTGTTGTAACTCGATTTTCGACCCACTGAAATGGCCCAAGCTTACCGGGCGTAGATACTGTCCTCTTTGGGCTCTTCTGGACTTCCCCTCAACGTTTCATAATGGGTTTGCTAGGGAGAGGTTTCACACACTTATAAACAACGTTTCGTTTCTCTCTCCAACCAATGCGGGATCTCACAATCCACCCCCCTTCAGGGCCCAACATCCTTGTTAGCACTTGTTCCCTTCTACAATCCATTTGAGACCCCAAATCCACCACCCTTCGAAGTCCAACGTCTTTGTTGGCACACCGTCGTGTGTCCACCTACTTTGGGACTCAGCCTCTTTACTGACACATCGCCAAATGTTGGGCTCTAATACCATTTGTAACGGACCAAGCCCACCACTAGCAGATATTGTTCTCTTTGGGCTTTC
>NW_019649716.1:0-998 GCF_002806865.2 Cucurbita pepo subsp. pepo
GGTAAACCGATCGAAAACAGAAAATGTGAGTTGTTCCGTATATTTGGACGACCTTAACTCATCCTGTGTTCAAGAAAAAAAATAAAGGAAAAATATATTGTAGAAGTAGAATATGAGATCTACAATTTGCGTGTAGGAACTTTGTTGATATGAATTACGGATTGAAAGATAAGAAAATCGGAAGAAAATAGATCGAAAATGCCAAAAACTCACGTTTCTGGAAAATTTGGAAAAACGCAGGAGAGAGAGGAGGCCTTGCCGCCACGCGTCGACCGACGTATGGAGGAGCGCGGCAGGACCGACGAGTGACATGTGGCGATCGTGGGTTGGGGAGGCGTGCCCCACTGGCTAGTCGACATGCGTCAGGGCGCAGATTCGGGTCAACCCGAGTCCGATCCGGCGCTCCGCGCGCAACCCGGGAACACCGAACCGAACCGGCCGCTGGCCCGCGACTGTGCAGGAAGCCACGCGTGGACACGCGCAAATAGAAAGCCGCGCGTAAAGCACCCTCCAGGGAGCGTGCAGGCGCGTGTAGGCGCGTGGTTGATCTTTTTCCCTCTGTTTGCTTGTTTTTCGCACTGATTTCAACTCTGATCCTATTTTTATGTGAATTAGGACCTATCAAGAAAATTCCAGAATTTTTGGAACCTTTTTCGGCAAATAATTCGAGCTTGGGAAGGCACGCGTCAACCAAGTAAGTAGCCATTTGGATTCCCACGAGTAGTACTTGTAGGAACCGCTAGGAACAAGCATGCATGCTACCACCTATGAAATTAGCTAGCCGGTCTTAGCATATTATTATAGAAACTGCGAATATGAGATGATTATGGAAAGCTAGATACAAGATGTGTATTAAAAATCTGTTTTGATTGGAACTCTGATAATGTATGTATGCATGAGGAGGTTGGGAAACTTGTGAAATCTGTGCTCCGGGTAAAGATAGACGTTATCTTCCTATTGAGCATGTTTGATAATTTTGCCTGAACTGCTGCGTGTAA
>NW_019649717.1:0-997 GCF_002806865.2 Cucurbita pepo subsp. pepo
ATTTTTTACTTCTTGTGACATTGACTTTCAGCGCACTTGTGTCTATATTCCAAAAAAAAAAAAAATGGAGTCGTAGAATGCAACCATCGTCATATGCTAAATGTAGCTAGGTCTCTTCTCTTTCAGTAACAGGTTCCACTTAATTTTTGGGGAGAGTGCATTTTGACTGTTGTTTATCTTATAAATTGAACACCATCACCATTGTTATCTAACAAGACACCCTTTGAAGCACACTACAAACGACCACCTACATTTCACCATCTTAAAGTTTTTTTGTTGTAAGTGTTATGCAACTGTAGTACACCCTAAGCAAAATTTTGAACCTCGGGCAATTCCTTGTGTATTTCGTAGGATATCCTTTTGGTCACAAAGGTTACAAGTTGTATGACATGCAAATTAAAATAAAAAATCATTAGTCGTGATGTTAAATTTTGTGACAATGATTTTCCTATTTCATCAGCTTCACAAACTTTGACATTAGCTCCTTTAACTCCCATTTTACCACTTCATGATTCATCCTACTCAAACATCCATTCTAGTCCTCCCCTACCTTCTATTCCTTCACCTACTACTTCGTCGTCTCCTCCGCCTTCTGTTTCTTCTCTAGATTCACCCACTAGTTCTAACCTTATCCCACCTGATACATCAGTTCCACTCCGACATTTTTTCAAAAAAGTCATTTTTTCAATTACCGAGGATCTTTCTCGATTTTCCTTATCTAGAAGGAATTTCAAGATGGTCGAGAAGGAGAAAATGACCAACAACATCAAGGGATGAAGGATTTTAAGAAAAAAATATTGATGTTTTGAGAAAAATAATCATAAAATATTCCAAATGTGACAAATTACCAAAAAAAATACCCTTGAAGTTCCACTTAATTACAAAACTGTAATTAAAAAAAAAAAAAAAACAATCTGCAACCAAATTTGGTTCCAAAAGCGTCCAGCAGAAGAAAATCAATCATATATTCACATTCAATCGTTGGATTGAGATACTA
>NW_019649718.1:0-997 GCF_002806865.2 Cucurbita pepo subsp. pepo
ACCAATATGGGATCTCACTAAGTTTCTTGAAATATAGCCGTAAATTTGTATTGAAACCTAAGTTGAAAGATGATACGAATAAAATAGGAATATATTGGAAAGGCACTAGATTTTGAGTGGGTAATGGGGATTGGAGGGTTTATGGCAGACAAAGAGGGAACTTAGTGTGATCAAATGTGTCTGTAAATGAAAGAGACATTCCCATTTGCATATCTTAGTCAACATCTTAGTTATGCAATGCAAGATTGGCCACCATTCTAAAGCCAACACACCTTTCTTTTCTACCCTCTTTCAATTTCTAGACCGTCTCGAAGTTCGTAGCTAGTAATGAGTGTTTTGCCTTTTTTAAGTGCACGGGTATGAGGTTAGTGAGGTATGTTCGTGATATCGAACCATTCTTTTTCTATTTGTGTTATTATACTTTATTCTTCGTAACCGAAGTATACTGGTTACGTTGAATTTGATCTAATGAACATGATTTTATTATTATTATTATTATTATTTAAGCTCATTTCCTCTATTTATGTCGATGGATGAATATATTTTAATCAGTTGAGTCATATTCAAGTAAACATGACAGTGACTTAAAGCGACGTAGTAAAAATGACAAAATTAACGAATTTATTATATATATTATTTTTAATATGCGTTGAAAATATATTTAAAATAATATCACACAAATTTACGGATCAATAATATAATATTAAAAAAAAAAATACATGGGCCATGGCCCATGGGCCGATTGTTTGATGGCCCAAAAGATCCGGAAAAGGCGGCGTCACCTGGGCCGGGAGCCCAAAATCTTACGCGTGAAACTGTGGGAGAGACACTGGGCTGGAGGCCCAAATAACACACGTGTGAGAAGTAGCACGTGCGACTAAATAATATCTCTCTTTGTCACTGTCTGTATGGAATCGCTTCGGCGGCAATCATCATTTCCACAAAACCCAAAAGATAATTCCTTTGCGATCATATTCATATATTCTTTTTTTTTTTT
>NW_019649719.1:0-997 GCF_002806865.2 Cucurbita pepo subsp. pepo
TCGACACATCATTTTCCAATTTCATTAAATTCTTACCAAAAAAAATATATATATATTTAATATTTTTGCCAATATGTTTAATTTAATTTTAGAATTTCTCTATTAAATTTTCTATGGAATAATTTAATCAGTTTTTTAAAGTAAAAACGTCATACTATTTCTATCGACTCCTCTCACTCGAGAGTAACGGTATAAATATCGAAACATTCATAAAATACACTTGTGACATGTTCGAGACAGATCATTCAGAATGATCAAAATCACTTCTATCATCCCGAAAATTATTCCAAAACATGTTCTTAATCCTTCAAAATCAAGTTTAATTATCTGAAAAAACACGTTTAAAGGATAAATTCAATTATTCAATCAATATTAAATTGTTAGAATCAGTTCGAAACCGATCGTTAAACTAAAAAAAATACCGCAAATCTCGAACATGGTATTGGAGAGGTAGGTGGATGGGTTGAATGATATGATAATGGATAATGTGGTTGGAGAAACATCATAGATTGTGGGCGCCCACAATCTCATATCTTAATATCAAATATTAATTAATAATTTAATACTAAGCTCGTGGCTCGATATTTTGATCTTTTACAACACATAACATATATGTAACAACCTATATCTAAGATTCGAGATTTGGGTCGATGATACTGGATGACCTTGACATTAGCCTTGANTCGACGACACTGGATGACCTTGACATTAGCCTTGAAAATAAACCTTAAAATAACCTATGATTCAGTCAAAGAGCTTGTCATTGATATGTTTATGACATGATCAAGACACCTTATTTCGTATCGAAAGTTGCTTAAATGGGTTGGTTTATAACGGGCAATTCTTCACCGTCTTCAACNGAGCTTGTCATTGATATGTTTATGACATGATCAAGACACCTTATTTCGTATCGAAAGTTGCTTAAATGGGTTGGTTTATAACGGGCAATTCTTCACCGTCTTCAACGTCGTTGCATTTACCCCACAAAACAGAGTAC
>NW_019649720.1:0-996 GCF_002806865.2 Cucurbita pepo subsp. pepo
ATGTTCGCTGCGGTCCTCTGTATTCTTTCTCCTTTTCTTTTCCTCTCCCTTCCCCTATGGATTCTTTCCCTCAGTAAATGGGTTGGTTCATTCAGTAGCTCTTTTCTTGAACGAGAGAGATCTCTTCTCTTTGCTTTTCTTTCCTCTCGCTCCTTTTCCGATATGCCCTGACCTGATGAACCTTATACGATATTCCCTTGCCGAGCTAGCTTTGTTTTATTCCCTTCAAACACTCTTGAATTAAGGAAGGAAAGACTCAAGCAAGAAAGAAGCATTCTCCTGAACCTCGTAAACTCAGTCTGTCTTCTCTCCTTTTCCGATATGACCCCTTCCTATTGATCTTGAACTGTAAACACTCAACTCAAGACTCAAGGAAAGCAAGATGAATGAGAGTTGTAGAACTGAACTCCATTTTTGACAGTGAAAGGAGAGTCAATTCCTTGCAGCTCCTTCACCTATCGGTTTCACAGCTTCGCTCCTGAATCTATCGGTTTCACCGCTTCGCTCCTGAACCGAAGAACCTTTACAGGAAAGCAAAGGCAAAGAGAAAGTCAAGCAAGAAAGAGAAGCTCAATCACCTTCCAAGGTAAAGCATATGAAATCAATCCTTCTTTCACCTATTTCTTCTTTCTCCGGAACCTGAAGGGAAGTCGTCAATCCGAAACTCCTTATTCATTCTCCTGTAAAGACCATTAATTAGAAAATTCTATCTTCTGTCTATTTTTTTGGATAAAAGAGTCTATTTTCAAGGTAATTTGTTCGGGGCTGGATAAGAAGAAGAAAGTGAAAACCGGAACTTGCCTGCCCATTCACCTCGTAAAGCAATTCCATTTCCTTCACCCCTCTCCCTTTGGTCGAGTGGTTTCACCCCTTTCGGTCGAGTTCCCTATGGCTTCGCCCCTCTCCCTATCGTTCAAGTGCCTTCGTCTCTTCGCCTGTCGGTCTCAGGCCTTCGCCTTTACCTTTTTGCCAGTGTTTGAAGGGAAAGAAGGGAGA
>NW_019649721.1:0-996 GCF_002806865.2 Cucurbita pepo subsp. pepo
AATGTAATTCAGATCTCAAATTGAGACGTTTCCCTTAGAAATCCGAGCATCATATTTGCCATTTCTAAGTTTAGAGCAATTCTTGTGGTAGAATTGCACCTGAGTCCTTCAATCAAGCCTTGATCAAGTTCGATTGTAGAGTGACTCAATTTAGAACAAGGTTTCCAAATCTTGTTTCTAGATCTCCGATCATAAGAAGTAATCTAATTCTAGCCTTATCTCTTGGTTGATCCAAATTTCGTATAAGGAGATGTTAATTACTTTGATTCAAGGGTTCTTGCTTCAACAAAAGCTTGGATCGTTGGGTTGAGGATTAGGCTTATCACTGCCTGACCCAATTTGTTGGGTTCTAATAAATTGGGCTATCTTCAGGCCCGAACCAATTGATTGGGTTCTATTGAATCAGGTTGTCTTCAGGCCTGGACCAATTTGTTGGGTTCTACTGAATTGGGTTGTGTTTAGGCCTGGACCAATTCATTAGATTTACCCTTTGTCATCTGATTTAACATGTTTTTGCTCTAGAAGACGATAGATAAAATTATTGTTTTAGTAGTAGGCGATTTGGTATTCATGTTGGCTACGTGTGTGTTAAATTTATGATAAATTATTTTTAACATTTATTATAGTAAGAAAGATTTTAAATAGAATTGAAAATAGAATTTTGGTGTGTTTTTATTGTAATAATTAATGTGGGAAGATAGTAGGTCGGTAACCTTTATTGGAAATAGTGTAGCAAATTCTATCAAATTTATTTATGACTTTTTAATTTGAATTTTCTATTTAAATGATAGGTAAGTAGGAGAGAGATGGAGAGAAAAGAAAAGGAAGATTTGAATTATCATTATCACATTGATGAATCAATAATATATCATTAAAAATGAATTCAACCTACGATAATAAATCACTAAAAGGAAAAGTAAGATTTGAATACTTAATTGATCAAATATGTCAGTGTAAAAAATACTTATTTGAGATTCAAATAACTTCACAAATAAA
>NW_019649722.1:0-996 GCF_002806865.2 Cucurbita pepo subsp. pepo
GCAAACATGACTCTTTAAATAGAGTGATCATGGTACATCTTAATAAAAACCTCTCACAAACACTCTCTTCACATATATAAAATCTCTCCCAAGTTTAGTCACTCACCGGATTCCACAATCCCGTTCTAAGGTCGGAGGATAGTGGAGAAGACACTAGTGGTGGTTCGAAACCGGTTCGTGAGGAAAAAGGAGTTTGAACTACAAAAGGTTAGTATCTAAACTCATTAAGTTTTAATACTTATGAACATGCTAGTTATTTACTATAATTGATGTTCTAAAAGTGCCTAAGANACAGCACTCGCATCTTCTTCCCCCATTTGACCTCCGCTAGCGCTTGAATGCACTTAACCGCCTCTGCCTCCTCACTTTTCACTTGCAACAGGATCAACCACATGAAGCAACTTTTGTCATCGACCAGCAGGAGGAAGAGGGTTTTGCCGCCTGAAGTCGCCGACTTGATGGGCCTGCAGATATCGCTGTGCACGAGCTCCAACGACTCCACCAGCATGGTAGGATGCTTGAGACGGAAAGAGGGTGCGCCTCTGCTTGCCGATGAGACACCCATCGCACAGCCTATTCACGCCTTCGATTGCCGGAAAACTGTGCACCATCTTCTCGTTGTGTAGTTTTTGTAGAGTAGGACAGCTCAAGTGCCCGTACCTTGTGTGCCACCTCCAAACTACTTATTTGGTCCTGGCCGAGAGGCTAACCGGCTGCTCTATCTCAAACTCTAAGATGTAGAGGTGGTTTACTGCGCGTCGAACTTGCGTAAGCAGCCGCCATTGATCACGCAGATCTTGAGTAGCCCGCGCCATTGATCATCGCAGATCTTGAGTAGCTGCCAGCCTCATCGAGTTGACCCAAGCTCACAAGGTTAGCCTTGAGCCTCGCAATGAAGTAGACGTCGGTCAGTTTGTGGTGATCGCCTCCCTTGTCGACGAGCAGGATGGTGTCGCGCCCTTTGATCTCGACGACGGAGCCATCGCCAAACTTCAC
>NW_019649723.1:0-994 GCF_002806865.2 Cucurbita pepo subsp. pepo
TATTGAACATAAAATAGACTTCATTCCAAGGATTGTCATTCTTTATAAGCTAGCTTATCGAGTCAATCCAACTGAGACAAAAGAAATTCAAAGGCAAGTGGAGGAGCTCATGGAGAAGGGCTATATACAAGAAAGTTTGAGTCCAAGTTCTATACGAGACTTATTGGTGCCAAAGAAAGATGAAACTTGGCGCATATGCATGGATAATGGAGTCATCAACAAAATCATGGTAAAATATCGACATCCTATTCCTAGGCTAGACGATATGCTTGATTTATTGCATGATTCGTGTCTATTTATAAAGATTATTTTGTAATCTGGATTTCATCAAATTAGAATGCACGTAGGAGATGAATGAAAAACATCTTTCAAAATTAAGTTTGGATTGTATAAATAGCTTGTTATGCTTTTAGGTTAACTAATGCTCCTAGTACACCTATGCGCTTAATATATAATGTTTTGAGAAAATATCTGAAAAAGTATATTGTTGTTTATATTGATCATGTTATAATTTCTTTAGAGATTTTGCTTGAACATGTGGAGACGTTAAGTTAGTTTTGATTACATATAGAAAATAGAAATTTAATTTTAATAAGTGTAGTTTTTGCATGGAAAAAGTTCTTAGTTAAAGTCATTAGAGATTTGCTAACACCAAAAAGTGCAAGTTAACAGTTTTTATGGATTAGCTAGCTTCTATAAAAGATTTATAAACGATTTTAGTATCATAGCTTCACCATTGAATAACTTAATGAAAAATAATGTTGTTTTTAACTGGGGGAAATGCAAGAGAATGCATTCAATTTTCTTAGGAAGAAATTAAGGAAAACATTATTTGTTTATGCTAGCTTTGATAAAACTTTTGAAATTGAATGTGATGTATGCGGTTTGGGCATAAGTGTTGGTTTAATTCAAGATGGAAAGCACCTAATATATTTTAGTGAAAAACTAAATGAGGCAACATTGAATCCTACCTATGATAAAGAATTATTTGCTT
>NW_019649724.1:0-994 GCF_002806865.2 Cucurbita pepo subsp. pepo
ATTTTATTCCTTGTCAGAAAATTGATGATACAAAATATATTACTGATTTAGGAAAGTTGTACGATTGCATGGTATTCCTAAAAGCATCGTTAATGATTGTGATGTAAAATTTTTAAGCAACTTCTGGCGTGTTTTATGGTGTAAGTTAGGAACTAAGCTAGTATATTCAACTACTTGTCGTCCTCAAACGGATGGACAAATTGAAGTTGTTAACAGAACCATGACTACTATGCTTAGGGCTATTATTGATAAGAATCTTAAGACTTGGAGGATTGTTTGCCATTTATAGAATTTGCATATGACATAGTTGTTCATAGCACTATTGAATGCACACCTTTTGAAATTGTTTATGGCTTTAATCCTTTAACCCCCATTGACTAAGGTTGAGTTTACAAGCAAGTAAAAGAACAAATTTAGAAGCAAAATTCAAAGGTTGCCACCCAAATTAATAAAGGACGCAAGATTGTCATCTTCAAGCCAGGAGATTGGGTTTGGGTGCATTTCCGAAAAGAAAGATTTCCTACTCAAAGAAAATCTAAGCTTTTACCACGAGGAGATGGACCATTTCAAGTTCTTGAGCATATCAACGACAATGCTTATAAAATTGATTTACCAAGTAAGTATGGTGTTAGTGCAACTTTTAATGTTGTTGATTTGAGTCCTTTTGATGTAGGTGATGGCTGGGATTCAAGGACGAATCCTTCTCAAGAGGGGGAGAATGGTATGAACCACGACCAAGGAATTTCCATAACTCAAGGTCCAATTACATGGACGAGAGCCAAGAAGCTACAACAAACCTTGTGCACTTATATTCAAGCTATGGTGGGCTCATCAAAGGAAATTCGAGAAGATGTTGGAGACCTCCATTATATGTTGTGCAAAGTTGAGCTTCAAGAAAGAGATGCATCAAGTGCATTTTAAGTTGCATTTAATAAACTCAAGCTAAATTTATGGAACTAGTTCAAGGATGACAAATAAGCACATTTCATTCATT
>NW_019649725.1:0-993 GCF_002806865.2 Cucurbita pepo subsp. pepo
TGGGCGGGAATGTTCGAGCTGTAAACACAACACAGTATAGTAGCTACTGAAAATGGCCATTTCTTGATATGAAGATCCACTAATGTCTGTGCCCCACGCTGAGCTGCCTTGAAAAGCAATCAATCAGCAAAGCAGCAATCGATTCCATCTTATCCTCTCGCTTCTGTGTTTACAGTGAGCGGTGAAAGGAGTAGCAGAGATGGCGATGGGTATCAACCACGGTGGTTTCGATTGAGAAATTTCAATACCCGCGTGGGCTCAATTGGGTGCTCACTCTGTTTTTGGTAAGATATTTATATGTAGTCAAAACCCATTTCAATTCGCTTCAATTTTCATGGCGGAAAGTTCAGAAGAGGTCTATCTCCATGGCGATCTCGACCTTAAAATCTTCGAGGCCACCCAGTTGCCTAACATGGACATAGTATCCGAGCGTCTACGTCGTTGCTTCACCGCTTGTGGTACTCTCAACTACTCCGCTATTAAATCCGTCGCTACCAACTCACGTTCCGCCGCCGGTGAAGGGAAAGTCCACCGCAGCCATGGAAAAATCATCACCAGTGACCCATATGTTACCGTCCGGGTTCCTCAAGCCACCGTCGCGCGAACTCGCGTTATTAAGAATACCCAAAACCCCAATTGGAACGAGCATTTCGTTATCCCTCTTGCACAGAAAATGGCTGAGTTGGAATTTCAGGTGAAGGACGATGATGTCTTTGGCGCTGAAGTTATGGGGACAGTCAAAATCCCGGCTCAGCAAATTGCCTCTGGTCAGACAATTAGTGGGTGGTTTACGGTGCTTGGCTCAAATGGGAAGCCACCGAAGCCCGGCACTTCACTACGAATTGAAATGAAGTTCACCCCTGTTGAGAAGAATCCGGTGTACCGCCACGGCATTGCTGGAGATCCGGAGCATAAGGGTGTGCGGCACACATATTTTCCGGTGAGGAGAGGCAGCTCCATGAGATTGTACCAAGATGCTCATGTGCCTGATGG
>NW_019649726.1:0-993 GCF_002806865.2 Cucurbita pepo subsp. pepo
AAAAAAAAAAAAAAACCATTAAATTTACGATTAATATAAATTAATAATAACAGTAATTATTTAAATTTAAGACTGCGCGTTGCTCCAAATTTCCTCAAGCTCTCTAGCAAAGGCCTGTCGTCTTCCGATGACGATTGTAATATGATCTTTGTTTTGCACCACATTCACACGCGCCCTCGGCACACGCGCCTTCACGTTGTAGCTGCATTCCACCGGAACCACGTCGTCGTCGCCGCCGTGGATTATGTTCACCTGACAGTTCACCTGCTCACGGACTTCGTCCAAATACCTATCGATCTTCCCACCGGTGCCGCATATGACATTGTGCAGTGTGTGCCACGCGGCGTTGTGCGTGTGGGCGAAGAATCCCTCCACCAAAAATGACTCTATCCTAAAATATAAAAATAAAAATAATTAAATTAAATTTCTTTAAATCACTATTTTAAAGGGTTTATTGAATTAAATCCATTTATTTGTAAATAACTATTTAAAATAATGTTTCTAATTACAAAATTAAATGATTGGTTTTTTTTTCTACAGTAGATATAATAAATGTGCTCAAATTTTTATTTTCTATTTTATTTTTAATATTTTGAGTAAACCAAATAAATGCAATAACTCGAATTTAATGTGAGGGTACTTGCTGACGAGTCATAACTTCTGCAAATTTTGTTCGAAGGATTGAAAAGAAATAGTGCATCAGTTAAAAGTTTCGTTGACCCGGACCCACTAAAGATATAAATTTGGTTGACTTGGACTGAGTGGAGGTGAGAAATATTGTATGTTCATTAAGAAACTTGAACCCGAGCATAGCTAAATTGTAGACCGAAAACAAGATCAAAATCAAATTCAAAACGATAGTCAAAGGGTGTTTAACTATTTTTTTTTTTTCTTTTGAAAGATTCCTAATTATGGTTGGGTTTCATATTCTAAAACAGAGAAGAAAAATCATGAGGTTTGAAGTTTGGTAAGAAAAAATGAGAAGAAAATACC
>NW_019649727.1:0-993 GCF_002806865.2 Cucurbita pepo subsp. pepo
TTTTACGATGATCAAACTGGCTATAGCTCTTCCATTAAACACGCTGTTTGAGAAATGTAACATGTCCCCTCTTATACAACATCTATTTATGTATGAGTATATGTATGCATGCATGTGTATCGTGTATATATATATATATATATGTTTGTTGGGTTTTTTGTAATAAAAGTTCGAGGGTTGTAAGGACGTTTCAATTCAATAATTCTGAGTGGTTGTGTTCAAATATAATATTTGAAGGATATATTATTTATGGAATATATCTTAGATATTATATCTTAGTATTCTTTATTTTATTTTATTCTCAATATTTAATTAATTTATATTTTATTGGTAGATATACTAGCTTGTAAAACATACCTTTGATTCTAATACTATTTCTATTTTTTATTCTTAATCGGTTGAATTGTTACTAATGGATAAAAAATTACAAATTTTGATACAGTTTATAAGTTCATCGTCGACTAGAAAAAAATTATTTATTAATTATTAAATTAAAATAAATTAATTAATAGATAAACGTATCGTACAAAATTATTTAGAGTTTAAATATTCGTCATAGTAATGTATTTAATGAATTAAAGGAAAAAAAAACTTTATGAAATAAATCTGCTCGATTTAGAATTATTAAGAAAAATAATATTCTTATGATAAATAAAATGGGATAAAATAAACACAAATTTTTAATTTTGTGTCTATTAAAATTTATATTTTTTTTAATTTCATAAATTAAAAAAAAAAATTGAATGTTTAATGTTATAGATTTGTTAATTTTAATAAATATTGAAAATATATTAAATAAAAAATTGAAGGTTTGAAAATTTTGTTTTAGTTACGAATTTAGTTTTTATAATTCAAAAAAGTTAGAAATTGATTATAAATTAAAAACAATAACTCGATTAAATAAAAATAATAATTATTCGGACTTCATGTTCCCAGATCCTCTGTTCTGGAGAGGACGGCGGCGTCTTGATTTTGCGGTAGAGGCTGCGCCGA
>NW_019649728.1:0-993 GCF_002806865.2 Cucurbita pepo subsp. pepo
TGGATTACATCTCTATAATACTTTCTATTATTTGAAAAAAATTATGCGATTGAAAGTGAAAAATGAGTTTTTGAATCTAATTGAATCCTTTATTATCGAATAAGTAAAAAGTTTATTTTTTATTTTTGGTCTCTTTTCAAAACACGCAAGGACTTGATGGTCTTTCTAAGACGTTTGGGTCGATTTTAAGTGTAACTTGAACTCGTACAAAATTAAATATCAACAGTATCGACAATAGAATATCAACGTTGTGAGGGTAAAAAGGACTTTACAATCATTATCAGAGTCAGGATTCAACAACATTTTTTAATTTATGGCTACAAGTTAATAGTGTTCTTTAGAATTTTATTTATATGTGTCCAATTCTCAACCGACTTTAGATGACGTGCTTGATTGACATTTGAGTTGCTAAGATACAATTAATTAGTGTATCCAATCTGTGATATAAGTCAGAATATGTTGCCAACACAAAAGGAAAAGGTTAGGTGAAAATGTATTCTTTACTCTACTAGTGCATTCTTGAATATTCTCGTAAATTCTAAATTTATGTTTTTTTATATAATATACATTTGGGTGTTTTGGTTAGCACTAGAATTTTCTCTAACTTGCTTAAATTTTGATGGATTCCTTTGCTAATAATGCATTAAATAAGTCATCAAAAAATTAATGACTATACAATTATTGAACTAGAAAATTAATGACTCTACAATCCCATCTAACAATTATTATAGATAATCTTATTAAATAATCCTTTCTACCACTTAACCATCATTTGACATGCACGTAGAAAAAGACATTACAATCCTATGATGCAAAGTGGTGGCAAAATCAAGTAATAAATGCGCTTACATCATAGAGAAAAAAAAAATCTAAGTTTTAAATGATGTGGTTACGTGTTTAAATATATATATATATATAATAAAAATGATCACATCTTAGATGATTCTTGACATTTTGAAATTGAATAGTTCTCACATGGCTACAAAAATCAAC
>NW_019649729.1:0-993 GCF_002806865.2 Cucurbita pepo subsp. pepo
CGATACCAGTTGTTAGGATCGCACAACAACGCACACGCTCGATCTAGATGAACACAAAGAGAAGGATAGAGAGAAGTTGCAAGGAGAACTCTGGCTAAAAGGATTTTTTATTGATGACTTCAGGCATGTACAACAAGAGAGTACAGAGAATAGAAAAGTACATTTAAGAGCTTTACTGGACCGGATATATATATGGTTCAGTCTACTAAATATAGCTTTACCAGATTTAATCATCTACTATATATAGCTATGTACCATATATAGCTTTACCGGATATAGCCATTGACCAAGCTATAAATACAGGGAGCAGACTCCATAACTCAACAGAAGCAATAGCCTTTCCATCCAACGATGGGAAGACGGTACTCAAGTCTTTAAAAAGAAACATATTCACTAGGTTTGGTGTACCAAGAGCATTAATCAGCGATGAAGGAACGCACTTTGTGAACAGATTGATGAATAGTCTTTTAGAGAGATACAACGTAAAACATACGCTCCATCTGAATTTCAAAAAGATTATGAATGATATTTTCAATCCTTTTCAATTGTTTATGTTGACGATGTTCTGATTTTTTCTCAAAACATCAATCAACACTTCAAGCATCTTCAAACATTTTTTACGACAGTCAATAGAAGCGGTTTAGTTGTGTCTAAACCAAAAATTAAACTTTTTCAAACAAAGATCCGTTTTCTTGGATTTGAAATTATTTGGGTCTAATTAAACTCATTCAATGATCCATTGAGTTTGCCTCAAACTTTTCGGACCAAATTACGGATAAAATCCAACTACAACAATTTTTGTGATGTCTTAATTATGCGTTTGATTTCCTTCAAAATATCAGACCCATTTCGAAGCCACTTTTGAAAGGCTCGAAAAGAATCCAAAGCCCTGGACTGAAGAACACACTAAAACAGTCCAAAAAATCAAATCCCTTGTCAAGTCAATTCCGTGTTTATCGCTGATAAACCTAAGGGCTAGTTTAATAGTGGAGA
>NW_019649730.1:0-992 GCF_002806865.2 Cucurbita pepo subsp. pepo
TGATTAACTCTTTCCCCATTTTTTACTCACCAATTTGGCCATCCATCAACTTTCCAGAAATTACTTTATTAGGTATAATAAATGAAAAATATTTGAATTAAATGTTAAAAACAATATTCATATATCAAACCGAATCTGCATTTTATCAAGGTTACTGACATTTAGAATTCGAAACTACGGATTTCTCTTTTTGTTTACAGCTCAAAATCTACTGAAAAATTAAGCTTTTCTTCCTTCACCAACATTTCCCTACGACTAACACACAATTTTCTTCAAAATTTTAAGAGTATTTTTCTTTGTCCCTAAATTTTTCTGAAGTAAAACTATATATATTGCAACTCAAAATACTATTAAAAAGGTATCAGTATCATATAATTATCGATTGATTGTTCTTTTGAAGCCAAATCTGAAGATAGGCGAATTCCAATCCCATTTCCATTTGTTTTGCAATCAATGTTGTAAAAAGAACATAACATTGGCTCCTCTCTCTTCCATGGATTTGCAAGGCCTCTTAATTGTTAAAAAATAGGTATTCCAGACAATGAATTTAATTATAAGAAACGTATAGCTATGCATACAGCTGAAAGCAGATGGTAAAACATTTGACCATGAAGAATTTGAGGGGAGTGATGATGAAATCCATTGTCATTGATGAGATAAATTCGAAACACTACAACATTATGAAGATTTAAAAAACAAAAGCATCAATCAAAAGGAGATCAGACTTAGCAAGGGTCAGAATCACAGAAACTAAAAGGATTATGCAGAAGTATAAGGTTTTTGATTATGAATTTGGAGAAATAAATTTTCTTATAAATTAGAAATCACAAACATGGGAATACATAGTTTATGAGTAGGACGATTCAAAGGAAGGAAACAGAGTCCGCAAAAGAAACAGGAAACAACAGAACCAAACAACAGACAACAAACTAGAAAACATATTAAGCAACATAAAGCAAGACAAAGATACTAACTTCTAAATTGTAGAAAAA
>NW_019649731.1:0-992 GCF_002806865.2 Cucurbita pepo subsp. pepo
ACAATTTATTATGGGACAAATTGTATTATTTCTTTAAAATATTTTAGAGTTTTTGTACGGATGTGATTGGAGGGATCCACCATGGCTCACTTTTTGGAGGAGAAAAACGAGAAGAAATTGCAGCATGTGCCATTAATATTAACTCGTACAAAACCTGCTCCCAAATAGGAAAGAAAAGAAAAGGATTTTTCATCGAAGAGAGACTGAGGGAGAGAGAGAGAGAGAGAGAGATGGGTTACAGTTCGTTGCTGAAGAGCCCCAAGAAAGAAGGAGCAGAAGAAGAACAAGAAGTTCCAAATTCCATTTGGGACGATTTCAAAGCCTTTTTTGAGCTCAACAATGAGGAAAAGCTACCGCTGCAGCAGCAGGAGAATTTTTCCATCGTCAATGGCGGTCCACTCAATTGGGACTTGATGGATCATCATTCCAACCACCAGTTTTCCCTCTCTGAAACCAAAACAAACCACGGCGGCCATGGCGATGGCGTCGAGGCGGAGGCGTTCAGCCGAGTCGTCCCAAAAGCTTGCTCCTTCGACGGCGATGGCGTTATGGAAAGCAAGAAGAAGGCTTCGTTGAACTTAAATCTTAACTACGAAGAGGTTTCGGAAGCATGGTCCGGCCGTGGATCTCTCTGGGCCGCCGGCGGTTCTTCTCCTTCCAACCCAACCCACAACGTTTATGTAAGTTGTAATTATCACTTATCATATTTCATTCTCTATATTTATATGCCCATCATCCTTGACTATATGTATATATATAACATATGGTTGTAAAACAGATGGGAGAGGTTCCAAGAATGGAGGAAGAAAGAACAAGAAGGGTGCTGAGGTACAGGGAGAAGCGGCTCACCAGATTGTTCTCCAACAAGATAAGATACCAAGTTCGTAAGCTGAATGCCCAGAAAAGGCCCAGAATAAAGGTCACCCATTTCACTAAATGCTTCATTCCAAACCCCAACAAAACCTTAATTTTAGCTTTCATTTTGTTTTTTT
>NW_019649732.1:0-992 GCF_002806865.2 Cucurbita pepo subsp. pepo
TTGGGATGGAATAAATGTAATTTTTGTATCCATTTGTACTTAGGAATTGAAAAAATTAGTGTATTTGAAGGGATTTCATATGTTTAAGCTCAAATTTCTACATCTTAAACCATAAAAATCAACATTTAATTAAATGATGAAATTTTTAGAGNTTTAGAGTAGGGATTAAATTGCCAAAATTGAATTATTATATATTAAAATGATTGTTACAAAATTGAAAAATATAATAAGTAAATTGTTATTCAAAATTAAATTATTATTTTTTATTTGAATATCTTCAAAAGAACGAGTTCTTGTACGTTTGAGTTTGACCTGAAATCTTTAAAGAATGTTTTTTTTATTTTTCGGCTCACTTGTTGAATAGGGATGAAAGTCGGCATTATTAATTCGACGGTGTCAGATGAAAGAGTTCTCGTTCAAATGAATAAAAGTTACTCTAGAAATAATAGGTTGATCTTCCTCGAGAGCTATGATAAATTAATTAATTAACTTTTAATTTTGGAGACTATATTATTAATCATGTGTTATATTTTTTTTTGGTTTTAAATTATAAATATGCTAAATTTGACTATATTTTAATTAATTTTAAATTTAGTCTAAAATTTTCAAAATTCACTACTTCCAAAATCTAATCAAGGCGGAGAATAGGAATTTAGGTATCTTCTCTTACCTAAATCCATTTGAGTTGTGGGACGTTTATCAGGCTCGAGTTTTATATTGCTCCTAAGCTTATCCAATCTCGATTTCCCAAGCCCATTTGGATCTTAGGACGTTACTCAAGCTCGAGTCTTATCTACTTTCTAGTATGATTGTCCTTGAACTTACCAATCTCAATTTTCCAAGCCCATTTGGGTCCTAGAGCGTTGCTCAAGCTCGAGTCTTATTTATTTTATGGTCTAATTACCCAAGCTCGGATCTTATATATAGTTTAAATTTATAAACTATAGCTGAATATTTAAAAATATAAAAATAATTCAAGAAGTGGCAAATGG
>NW_019649733.1:0-992 GCF_002806865.2 Cucurbita pepo subsp. pepo
ACAGTGTGCATAAAACAATAAAAGAGTGCTTAAAATCAAACATTCATTTGGAAACCATAATATGTGACGTTTGAAGTACGTGTTAAAAAAACCGAGTCACGGTCAACGTTTTTCGAAATTTCTGTAGGTAATGATCAAGCATAATGAATTAGAATAGAATTTCGTAGAAACGGAGTGCATAAAACTGTACAAGTGTGCTTAAAATCAAACTCTAATTCGGAAACCCTAATATGTGACATTTGAAGTACGTGCTAAAAAAACCGAATCACGGTCAACGTTTTTTGAAATTTCTGTGGGTAATGATAAGGCATAATGAATTAAAATAGAATTTCGTAGAAACGGAGGGCATAAAACAGTAACAGTGTGCTTAAAATCGAAACCCTAATTCGGAAACCCTAATCTGTGACGTTTGAAGTACATGCTTAAAAACCCGAGTTATGGTCAACGTTTTTCGAAATTTCTATGGGTAATGATCAGGCATAATGAATTAGAATAGAATTTCTAAGAAACAGTGTGCATAAAACAATAAAAGAGTGCTTAAAATCAAACATTCATTTGGAAACCATAATATGTGACGTTTGAAGTACGTGTTAAAAAAACCGAGTCACGGTCAACGTTTTTCGAAATTTCTGTAGGTAATGATCAAGCATAATGAATTAGAATAGAATTTCGTAGAAACGGAGTGCATAAAACTGTACAAGTGTGCTTAAAATCAAACTCTAATTCGGAAACCCTAATATGTGACATTTGAAGTACGTGCTAAAAAAACCGAATCACGGTCAACGTTTTTTGAAATTTCTGTGGGTAATGATAAGGCATAATGAATTAAAATAGAATTTCGTAGAAACGGAGGGCATAAAACAGTAACAGTGTGCTTAAAATCGAAACCCTAATTCGGAAACCCTAATCTGTGACGTTTGAAGTACATGCTTAAAAACCCGAGTTATGGTCAACGTTTTTCGAAATTTCTATGGGTAATGATCAGGCATAAT
>NW_019649734.1:0-990 GCF_002806865.2 Cucurbita pepo subsp. pepo
CCATGCCTGAGTGGCTACCTAACAAACAACTCAAAAGGATATGGAAATTATATATATTTATATATGTTTTGGGGAGGAGGAGGGGGGGGTTAGTACGGAGGTCGAGCCGTACCCCAATAAGCTGCTTCCGATGGCGGCATTTGAATTGAGTTTAACAGATTCGGAGGCAAACCGTGAAATAACGGCACATTTCCGTCGCCCAGAAGTTGTTGTTGTTGCTGTTGATGATGGGCTGTTTGCGGCGGTTGGGACTGTCCAACTTCATCCGGCGACCCAATTCCGCCTCCGCCCTGCAGTGGCGGCATCGGCGGTTGGTCGTCGTCTTCCAACGGCAGGCGTTCATAAGCAGCGTTGCTAAACGAGGCAGCCATGATGACGACGGGGCCGGAGGCGACTAAAGTACCCACAACGCTACCACCGACTACCTGCCCCTGACCGCCGGCGAGGTAAATAGTCAAGCTGGTTGCAGCTGGAGGAGCCGGCGGAGGGAGGAAAGAGCCGGCAAGGGATAAGATCTCAAAGCGACCATGTAAGTTGACAATTGCACCAGGGGAGGCCGGCTGGCGGAGAGTGACGTTGGTGACGGTGCCAGTACCACTCATAATGCAAACGCCGCGCTGGCGGCGGCGAGCGAAGGTGGCGACGCTGTCGACGATGTCACAGCCGTCAGTGACTTCGATGACATGAGTCCGAAGGGCGTTGGCACTGTCTCGAGTAATAATAATTGGTGGCTTGGGTTTATTCTTGGATCCGGCGGGTCTTCCTCTGGGTCGTCGAGTAATCTCTCCATCAGCAGCGGCAGCGTCGGCAGCGCTGGTGGGGGCAGAGTTGTTGTGGTCATCATCGTCGCGATCTCGTTTGAGACGAGTAGTGGTGGCGCTATGTTCTTCTTCAGAATTATTGTTGTGGTGGAATTGTTGTTGGAGATGGAAATCCCGTGTGTGGAAAGGAGGGGGAAGAGAGTGGGCATCCATGGGGTTTCAATTCAAT
>NW_019649735.1:0-989 GCF_002806865.2 Cucurbita pepo subsp. pepo
ACAGATAGTTAGCTACCTTTAACAGTGAATCTATCTCGACTGATGGGATCCACAAGTGTACCTAAGAGGATCATGAGTTGGTATAAATAGGGTAGTTTTTCGAGATTAGATTATTGAGTTTGTGTCACCTTTGGAATAGGAGTCTCCTAACAAGGCTTTTGGGTTGTAAACCAGCACCGGAGGGGTAAGGACTACATGGATACATAGTAGTTAGAAAGCACGATGACCGCTCTCTTTCAAAACTTGACATGATGTTATGGACCTATTTAGGAGTAGCTAGTTAATATTTAGTATAAGAAAAATTAGTATTGATTGACAACTTTTCCAATAATGTTTCTAGCATAGCCACCAGGTTGGTTCCAGAACGAGGTCACGCCTCATAGGTCATGGCACAAAGGATCATGACACATCCAATAGTTAAGAGTTAACCAATTCACCCTAGGATCCCATACCAAATCCTGAAGAGCAAATGCACTCTAAGAAACCTTATGATCAGATATCACATTCAGTTGAGGCGTTGATCAACTGATACTATTCAAAGTTTTTTTTGACAAAAACGAGATACAAAATTGGACAGAAGTAGAAACCCTAAAATGCACAGAGATTGAAGTCTTGAGATGACCCCTCTATGAGCGTGCAACTCCCAATCACTCCCTCACCTTAACTAGTGGTTAGCAATCACATGAAAATAAATTGTCAAATAGGGTGAGTATAAAAAATCAATAAGCAACCTACGTGCAGCCTCTCACCTTGAAAGAATATGAGTCGGTTGTTCTTTGTAACTCAAATCCTTTCGTAGAGGTAGTGGATCATAATCGATGACATGCAATGGTTCGGTGGTGTACTTTTTAAGCATGGATACGTGGAACACATTATGGACAACAAGTGTCGAAGGAAAGGTTAGTTTGTACATCTTTGACAATCATGAGATAAAATCCACCACGTCTTCCCACTTCCATTGTGGGATACTCAGAGACTATAATAATCCT
>NW_019649736.1:0-989 GCF_002806865.2 Cucurbita pepo subsp. pepo
AAAAGGACAAGAATGCCCATTTCTTGTTTTACTTATTCAGGGCTAATTAAGTAATTAGCTTAGATGCTGCCTTTAATGGCGTCGCTGTAGCCATTGTCAAAGAACTTGCTCCACAACATAACTCCTCCATAGTTGGAAGAAGATTTAATGGTCGGAAGAATTTGAGAAATAAGGACATCCGATGGAATAAACCCGCCGCTCGGCGCAGCTTCAGGCGCCGCCGGCAGCCCCATGAAGAGCTTCCCGGCCGGAAACGTGGACCACTGGTTCCAAGAATTGAGGAGATTGTTAGTGTTTCCATCAGTAAACATGCACGGTGGGTTGTTGTAGAATTGAACCCAAACCAAATCAAACAGCCCGGTTTTAATTGCAGTGTCCAAGTGCGCGTCGGGGATCGGACATTGCGGCGCGGCGGAGATAACGACTTGACCCAACCCCTTCAGTTTCCGGGCCAATTCGTCCCAGAATTGACCCGACCCGGCTTCGATATCGAAATCGACTCCGTCTAAAACGGCGTCGCCTAGCGGCCTGGAACTCGACTGACCGCCGAGGTAATTATTCCAGATGAAATTCGCTACTTGTGCCGCGTCATCGGCGGAGGAGAGCGAGTAGCTTCCAGCTCCGCCGCCGATTGAGAGGAGGACTTTGACGCCTTGACTTTGGCAGGCGTTAATTTCGCTGCTTAAGAAAGCGCAGCCGTTGTTGTCGGGGTTGCAGTGGCCGGCGAGGTTGAGTACCGGAGATTGGCCGTTGCCAAAGGAGGAGAGAAATGCCACGTTGACAAATTGGTAGTTTCCGGTGGCGCAAGTGGAAGCAAGAGAGCCTTCATTGCCGTTTTGACCCCAATAAATGGCGATTCCGGCGGCGTGGGATGATCGGAAAATGGAAGCGGCGAGGAGGAACATAACTAATAGAGCAGCCATTTGTAATGAGCTTTTTGAGTGATTCAACAATGGAGAAAATGAACTGAATTTATAGGAACCAAAAAA
>NW_019649737.1:0-989 GCF_002806865.2 Cucurbita pepo subsp. pepo
GGGCATTTGGATTCGAATTGCATGAGGGGTAAAAAGGGAAATTGAGAGGAATTTATTCTAATTATTCTTATTTTATTTTTCTTTCACGTGGAAACACAATACCCTGACCTTTTTTTTAATGTTTCGTTTAATATATATGGTGTAATATATTAAAAAAACTAATAATAAAATTATGGATTAAATTTAATTATGATTTTAATGTGTTATTCGTTCAGGAAATAAAAATAAAAATAAATAAAAGGTTGGCACTTTATTATATTAATTAGCTCCTGATATTATTATTATTATTATTATTTTCAACACTCCTGTTACATGCACGTGAAAAAAAATAAAAAAAAATAAAAAAGAAAGATAATCTGTTTCTGTCTTCTTTTATGCTAAAATTGTTTTTTTTTTTTTAATAAATAAATAAATAAGAAAATCCGTGACCTTTAATATTTCTCGGATCATACATGTGGCTGTGAGCTAGAGGTGAGTTATTCTCCCCGAGTTGATATGATCTCGGAGTTCTCACTCATTAAACTCAAGTACTTTCATTCTCTTATTTTCTTATTATCGTCTAAAATTAAATAAATAGTCTCTATTGATATATTTTAAATACTTGTTTAATAAAAATAATTTAAAATTTTGTATTTTTCTAAAAATGTTACCATTGATAATGGATGAAAATCATCTTATCCACATTTTAATTAATTTAATATTTTTTGAAATCATATGCATTTGTCTGTCCTTCCACCACAAGTTAACATTTGGTGTCTTTAAATAGATTTTAGCCCGACATGTTTTTGTTGGTACAACAATTGTATAGGTGAATAATGGATCACATAATTAATTAGTTATAAATAAACGGCCGAACACTTTTCTCTTGCTAACTTCTGGACTCATTAAACATGGATATCACTCGTATGCTAATACAACCTAAATCTCTTATGCTTGAGCTTAAACCCTCGAGTTAGCCTTTTGTATATATATATATATATATATATATA
>NW_019649738.1:0-988 GCF_002806865.2 Cucurbita pepo subsp. pepo
TATAATTCAAATCGATTTGTTTCTTCAGCAAAGTTGTAGAACTTAATCCTAACTACGTCTTGGTATTTTCTTTCTTAAATTTTACCTCATTACAGATTAAGTTATGGACGTTGGACGTATGTACGTTTTCTTCCTTACCATTCTTGGATAAACTCTCCGAAGTTTTGCTCTCAGTCCAAGATTTTTTCCAAGCTCCTTCATGAAATCTGTGGAGCTCCCTCCCTAGATAAACATATCAAAACATTGGATCTCGATTCAAAGGATAAAGGCTTGGATCCAAGGAAAATGCTCAAGATCTTACCTCACGGATTCTCGATTTTCTTAACGAAAAATGGAGCTTCTGCAACTCAAATCTCTTTCTTCCTTCATAGATGAAGTTCTTGCAACAACTCCTTGGTTGGAAATGAACTCGAGTTGTGGTCTAGTGAGTTTTTTTTTGCTGTTTTTTTCTTTTTTCTCTCCTCAAATTCTCTAACTCTCTCTCTCACCCTTTCTCTTTTGCATGTCTTTCCCTAGGGTTCCATTTGGTCCCCCAAAAATGATTTGGGTCACAAAATGTCATCTTTGCCCATCTGTTGACTTTGACCCCTCTTTTTTTCGTGTGCTACGAACTCTCCCCCTCCTCAGAAACTTTCATCCCTAGAAGTTGGTGTCTCTTAGAACAGTTCAGGACAGGCTTTCCTCACGCCTTCTTCTTGTAACCAGGTTGCCTCCTCATCACGGTGATTACCCTACGAGACTTTTACAAAAGAAATCATTTTGTTGCGCAATCACTTAGTGTCGCAGCCAAAATTTTGACAAATTTCTCTTTGTAGGTTGTCCTATCACATGGGTCTGACGTGTACTTTTGTAGCATGGAGACATGAAATACATTGTGCACGACATCAAGGGTTTGGTGGTAGTGCAATTTTGTAACTTGCCCTTTCGTCCGTGGGTAGGAAGTCATGAATCTTAGCTGCGTTCCTAACTTCTTCTAAAGACTCTTCCT
>NW_019649739.1:0-987 GCF_002806865.2 Cucurbita pepo subsp. pepo
TGGCACTTCTGTCGGAACTCCATTTATGAATATTATAATATTATACCCTTCAAAAAAAAAAAAAAAAACATCAAAAACCCTATTAAACAAAAAAAAACACATTTTTGAACTGTTCCGATCAAAAACCGAGTCACCGAAGGTTGAGGATGGAGTCTCAGATTGGCTAATTCAGGGACGATCATGGGTTTATAAGTAAGTCGGTAGGAGGTCTTTTGGGGAAGCTTAAAACAAGGTTACGAGAGTTTATGCTGAAAGTGGACAATAAGATACGGTTGTGGAGATCCGTGATTTCTAACACGAAGAACAAGCTCAAGCTCAAGAACGAGCTGTCACATCATCAAAAAGTTTTCACCTTTAATCCATTAGAACCATACCTGATTGAAACTCCAAGTTTAAGGTTTCCGGCGGACAAAAAGACGGCGCCACACCCATCTGCTGATCAATTTCCGACAAACCCATATGACCCACCATGGAAAAACACCCACTTTCACTACTACCACCGCCGCCACCGCCACCAGAAGCAGAGGACGACGACGACGACGACCCACCTCCGAAGTAAGAGGAGGAACCAGCAAAATTCATAACACCACTATTGTAGCGACCGCCGTTACCGCCACCACCACCACCACCGCCGCCGCCGCCGCCGCCGGTAGCTTGGTGAGTGGCGGCAGCCTGAAGCTGACGCTGGCGGCGGCGAGACCGGGAGCGGCGATTCTGAAACCAGTAGAAAACATTGGCGTCGCCAACAGAGCCAAATTTCTCAAGCAGCTTTCTAATTCTGACCGTCTCATCTTTTGGTGGATTCACCATTCCACTATTGAAAATAGATTCAAGAATCAGAATCTGCTCCGGCTTCGGCGTCCACCGTGACCTCACCGGCTCCGCCCTCTCGGAGCTATTCGGATCATCGCCGTGATTTTCCATTACAAAGCCAAAAATGTGGTTTTTTTTTTTGCTACTCCGATCAGAAATATATATATATATATA
>NW_019649740.1:0-987 GCF_002806865.2 Cucurbita pepo subsp. pepo
TAAAACGTGTCTGCTAAGGAGAGGTTTCCACACCCTTATAACCAATGCTTCGTTCTCCAATCGATGTGACATCTCACAATCCACTTCGCTTTGGGGCTCAACATCCTCGATGGCACACCGCCCGGTATTTAGCTTTCATACCATTTGTAACCTCTCCCTAGCAGACACATTTTAAAAACTTTGAAGGGAAGCCCGAAAGGAAAAGTCTAAATAGGACAATATCTAATAGCGGGTGGAGTTGGGCGGTTGCACTGACTATCTCAAACAACCTAGAAAGAGGGTGAAAGGGTTGTGGAAGATAAAAACCTGAAAGATAATGTTGATGCTGCACTGAACAGAAGAACAGGAATGGACGTGGGGCAGGCCTATATACACAAAAGGATGCATATACTATCCGAGCTCAGCTCTTCGCATTTTTCGTCGCCTTACGGACCCCTAAATGAATCGTGAGCATCATATAACGTGTTGTTAGTAGCTGAAGACATAAACGGGCAGTCATCAGGCTGTATCGAACTCATAAAACTCATGAATAAATGTAAAAGAAAGGGAAACAAAACAAAGGAAAAGACGATAGAGACGACAACTCATATCGTCGTTTTACTTATGGTTATGGAACATATACTAAAATTTTGCATCCGAACGCCCAACAAATGAAAGTTGTGCTACCAGCAGGAGTCTTGCAAGCTACATATGAAAAGAACCTAAGACGGTAGAGAGATCTTCGGGAGCAGTCGGATTTTGCTTTGAAAGGCAACATGAAGTTCAGGCTTTTATAACACATATACACCTGAGGTTAAGATGTGTTCATATACACATGTAATACATCGAGTAAAACAAAGAGTATACTCATAAATTGTCCAGAACTAAGATCTCATAGCTATTATATAATAAAATCGATCATTCATCAACGTATTTAGTTGCAACATCTATGCATTTCCTGTAACGCCCCAAGCCCACCGCTAGCAGATATTGTCCTATTTAGGCTTT
>NW_019649741.1:0-986 GCF_002806865.2 Cucurbita pepo subsp. pepo
GGAGAGTATAAAAGGACTACACATAAATATAACCATGTACAAGAAACAAGGAAGCTTTACTGAGTCTCAAGCAAGGTGACAAGGCTGTGGAGGAGTACGATCTAAAATTCAACGAGTTATCCAAGTTTACCGTAACACAAGTAGACACTGAAAGGAAGAGAACCCTTTGCTTCATCATGGGTCTCTCGGAGGATATCCAAGGGTCGGTGGTAGTCCATACATCTGCTACCCTACTAGATATGCATCGTAGAAGATCAAGAAGATGGAGTAGACCTACTCAGGACAAAAGAGGAGATTGGATAAGAACTCCTCTTGATCGCACTAACAGTCACAGAAGCAACCAGACAACCGTCAAGCATGAGAATATTTACTAAAATTACTATACTTAAATGGCAGTGAAATTCTCCATTTATAATCATCAAATAAATTACAAAAATAAATGGAAAGAGTAATAAATAGATACAAGATATTTGCTTACAATAAAAGATCAAATATGATATATATGATAAACTATAATTCAGAACTAAATATCCTTAACAAAGCAGAGCAAAGGTAGAAACCTCTTTAACCCAAAGTGTGAGAGAAAGCATGAAGGAGAATACTTGGCTGAAACAATGTCTTGTTTCAACCGCAGACAAAATGACACAAATGTGTAGAGTACTCGTATAAAAAGAACCAATGTAATAGAATAACGGGCTAAAACCATAACCATAACCAGCGAGACCGAGGGGTACTACAATATGGGCAAGTGATCGCTTGCGATAGTATATATATTAAAATTACGTAAAAGTTTACAAATATGAGTGCAAATATACACAGTCACAAGTAATAAGTAAATTACCGATTTCACAGACCGTTACAATGAATTTTCTACTCAGATAAAAGCTATAAGAATTATGTATTCAATCCATTTAACCTTCCTTTTTACGACGACCACGACAAAAAAAAAAAAAACAAAAAAACAAAAATATTCCACGGTGGAATCC
>NW_019649742.1:0-986 GCF_002806865.2 Cucurbita pepo subsp. pepo
CCCTCCCGTAAATTTTGGCACCAAGAGGCATGTCCCAATAGGACCAAATCCAGCAACATCTCCAAAAATCCCTACCTTAAATTTAGGCGCGAAGAGGCGTGTCCCAACTGGACCAAATCAAGCAACATCTTCCGAAACGCCTCCATTGGGTCTGGGAACTAAGAGGCGTGTCCCAACTAGCCCAAATCTAGCAACATCTCCTCAAAGCCCTCCGTCAAGTTTAGGGACCAAGAGACGTGTCCCAACAGGACCAAATCCAGCGACATCTCCCGAAACGCCTCCATTGGGTCTAGGGGCTAAGAGACGTGTCCCAACTGGCCCAAATCCAGCAACATCTCCTGAAAGCCCTCCCTTAAATTTAGTCACCAAGAGGCGTGTCCCAACTGAACCAAATCCAGCAACACCTCCCGAAACACCTCCATTGGATTGGCAACACATCACAAATAACTTAAATTTAGTCGGCCAAGCAATATGTCTCCAGCATGGATTGGCAACACATCAGAAATAACTTCATATTTATATTTTCCCAAAGTAAAAGATATTAAAGCTTGGGAAATTACCTTCATTGTTGCACTATCATTGAGTCATTGGAGCTTGTAAGGTTTCGGATGATCTTGAGTTGAAATTTGCAACCTTTTGATCAACATAGTACTTACTACATTGGTGCAACTTCCACTATCAATGATAAGACTACAAGCAGTCCCCTTGACTAAACACTGCGTGTGAAATAGGTTGTGTCTTTGATCATCAACATCATTCTCCATAACTTGAGTTTTAAGAAGTCTTCTTGTAATAAGTGCCAAATGAATACCATCTTCCAGTTTCTCCTCATTCTTCTGGACTTCTTCAACTAGATCATTGATCTCCCCTTCATTTTCCTCGTCTTGGTTCATGATTGTACAAACAGTAGTGAAATATGTTTAGGACCTCAGACACTCAACTCACTGATTTTACACTCAGGGACACTCGTGTTTATACACACAAAG
>NW_019649743.1:0-986 GCF_002806865.2 Cucurbita pepo subsp. pepo
TTGATGATGTTGATGTGCAGCTTGAGAAAGAGAAATAAGCCACTCTGACTGCTACAAGACAAAAAGAAGAACAAGCACGAAAAGAGAGAGAAGAGCTAGATAAAATGCTGGAAGAGAATAGAAGAATGGTAGAAAAATCACAGCGACAATTAGTTCTGGAGCTGTAGTGGAAGGAAGAAGGACAATATTGTGAGCTCGAGTTGATTCAGAGACAAAAAGAGGAAGCAGCTCAGAGAACTAAGCTAGATGATAAGAGTTTGAGTTATGTTTTGCTGGGAGTTAGTGAAGAGTCAAAAGCTTATAGACTCTATGATATAGAAGCGGCATATGAAAAAAATGATATAGAAGCGACATATGAAAATACTACAGAGGAAATATTTCATCTGGCTCTTTGGCTGAAGCAAGCTCTTCTAGCTCGAATAAGGCGAGGAATAAGAGACCACAAGTCTGGATGAGAGACTATGCAATAGAAGAAGATTTTTGTGAAGATGTTGATGAAGCAGTCTGGATGAGAGACTATGCAATAGAAGAAGTTTTTCTATAAAGAAGATGATGAAGCTCAGCCATGTTTACCCCTACTGAACCTGCAAACTTTGTAAACTTTAAAGAAGTATTGAAGAGTGAGAAATGGAGGCAAGTCATGGATCTGGAGCAATAAGCAGAAATGACACATGAGAATTGATGAAGTTACCTGGTGGAAGTTTGGTATGAGGTCGTAGATATAAACTGATTACTATTCGTGTTCAGTCTAAGGGAGAGATTGTTAGGATTAGATTTGATTGAGTTATTTGGATTAGATTTTATCTAGTTATTTGAATTGGATTTGATTTAGTCATACTTCAATTGGATGAGAGATTTCTCCAATTCTTTTTATCTTTCCAGTTTTCTTTTTCTTTTTCTCTTCCTAACAGTAACATGTCATTCTTAAAAAACTAGGACACCGATGTGACAATGATACATTAATTAAAAAGAATTATTTCAAAAAA
>NW_019649744.1:0-986 GCF_002806865.2 Cucurbita pepo subsp. pepo
TGGATTCCACCACCCGAACTCCTTTTCCAGCATTGAGAGAAGTATTGCTTCGAAGTTTCTTGCCTTGGATTCAATCTCCAATGGCGATTTGTCATCTCTGTTCTTCCTCTCTCCCAAACCCTAACTTCTTCTCCTTTCTCCATCCTCTCTCTCTTTTTCTTTTCTTTTCTCTTTCTCTTTCTTCTTGGAGCCCAAACAACTAGACCCCTTGGGTAAGACCATTTTGCCCCTATGTTGTTATTTTTATTTTATTCATTTATTCATCTAAAAATTCGGGTATTACAAATCTCCCCACCTTAGGAACTTTCGTCCTCGAAAGTTTGTCTTCNAGTATTACAATTCTCTCCACCTTAGGAACTTTCGTCCTCGAAAGTTTGTCTTCCCCGAAAGGGTTCGGGGTAAGACCTCCTCGTGTCATCCTCATAATCCTNGGTATTACAAATCTCCCCACCTTAGGAACTTTCGTCCTCGAAAGTTTGTCTTCCCCGGAAGGGTTCGGGGTAAGACCTCCTCGTGTCATCCTCATAATCCTAGGTGGCTTCATTGTCTTGATGGTTTTCCCATAAGACCTTGGCTAATGGAATCTCCCTTTACGTGGTTTCCTTACATCACGTGTCATTATCCCTATGGATTTTTAATCATNTCATTGTCTTGATGGTTTTCCCATAAGACCTTGGCTAATGGAATCTTCCTTTACGTGGTTTCCTTACATCACGTGTCATTATCCCTATGGATTTTTAATCATACGTTAGATTCTCCTGAAGAGAAAGTGTCTCGTGATCAATTATGTGAGTGGGATTCGGAGTGTACTTTCTCATCAATGATACATGGAGTACGTTGTGCACTGCGACGAGCGTGGGTGGTAATGCTAGTCTGTATGCCACGGGCCCTACCATTTCTAGGATTTCGNACGAGCGTGGGTGGTAATGCTAGTCTGTATGCCATGGGCCCTACCATTTCTAGGATTTCGAAGGGTCCCACGAACC
>NW_019649745.1:0-985 GCF_002806865.2 Cucurbita pepo subsp. pepo
ATTGTTTCCTTAGCACAAACATGTGCAACATATCTCTTAGAAGGGCAGTACTAATTTAAATTTAGTATTTAAATTATGAAGCATATTAGTATAGGAATTAGTATTTAAATTATGAAGCATATTAGTATAGAAGCAATGCTATTCCTATAAAAGATATTATAGACGTCAACTTTGCAGGCCAAAGTTCTTTAATTAGCGACCGATAAACTACTTATTACTTTTTATCATATCATTTTGGTTGGCTACTTGTTACTTTTTATTATATCATTTTGTTTGGTTGACAATATTATATAATTAAATATATTGGTGTTATGTTTGAATTTTGTATTGTTTCCTTAGCACAAACATGTGCAACATATCTCTTAGAAGGGCAGTACTAATTTAAATTTAGTATTTAAATTATGAAGCATATTAGTATAGAAGCATATTAGTATAGAAGCATATTAGTATAGAAGCATATCAGTATAGAAGCATATCAGTATAGAAATTAGTATTTAAATTATGAAGCATATTAGTATAGAAGCATATCAGTATAGAAATTAGTATTTAAATTATGAAGCATATTAGTATAGAAGCATATCAGTATAGAAGCATATCCGACTTATCTCACTGATAATTGATTCATTTTCTATGACCTCTATTTCCTCCTTTCCAAATTCTTAATTATTCAATATTTTTTATTATTCTCCTATTTCTAATTATCTAATATTTTTTATCAATATTATTTCTCCCCTTCTAAATTCTTAATTATTCAATATTTTTTATTATTTTCCTATTTTTAATTATCTAATATTTTTTTATCAATATTATTTATTTATTTATTATTATTTCTTCTTTCGTCTTAAGTATCTTTAATTATTTAATGTATATCCAAAGTAATCAGAATTTCATGTTCCTTTGCCAATTATCTGATAAACTCAGTGGCCGGAGAAATCTGGCATCTGGGCATCTGCCACCCTTCGGGCAATGCCTCTTGTTTTCAGCA
>NW_019649746.1:0-985 GCF_002806865.2 Cucurbita pepo subsp. pepo
TCGTCCTCGAATCAGAAAAATCATAACCTACATCAAAAGGATTCAACTTAGCAACATTGAAAGTAGAATGTATTGACAGTTCTACCGGAACATCAATTTTATTGTTCCATGGAATAAAATGAGTCGTTTTCCTAAATGTCTTATAGAGCATTTATAGTCAAATAAATAAAGAATTCTTATAGAGCATTTATAGNTGTAAAATTATTGACGCTAATTCATTGAAATTTTAAGATAAGATAGTAAAAAAATGTCTTATAGAGCATTTATAGTCAAATAAAGAATTAGGAATCCGTAAAATTATTGACACTAATTCATTGAAATTTTAAGATAAGATAGTAAGTTTTACTACTTGAATCAGGTGTGGTGAAGGTGGAACGAACACGTGACCTTCAAATCTTCAATATTACGGTCTCCCGTGACCTTCAAATCTTCAATATTACGGTCTCCCAACTAAGCTATCCCCTATAAGATTGAAAATGAAAATTATGAAATTTTATAAAGAAATAATAACTAAATTTAGATTAAATAGTCAAGTAATTTTAAAAAGAAATAATCACTCATTTTAAATTGAATATTTAGGTTATGCAAGTTAGTCAACTTGAATTAGGTTGAGTGAACGTGGATCAAACACGTGACTTTCAGATCATCAGTGACGCTCTCCAAACTGAGCTATCCCCACTAACATTAAAAATAAAAATTCATCGGTAAAGATATTTTCACTACTTCATTGAGATTTTAAAAAGAAATAATCACTAATTTTAAATTGAATAGTCAGGAGTCAAGTTATGTGATGTGGATCAGGTGCGGTGAACGTGTATCGAACACGTGACCTTCAGATTTTCAGTCTGACGCTCTCAAAAATGAGTTATCTTTGCTAATATTTGAAAAAAAAATCACAAGTAAAGGTATTTCTACTAATTCATTATATTTTAAAAAGAAATAATCACTAATTTTAGATTGAATAAAGTTATGCAACTTAATGAAC
>NW_019649747.1:0-985 GCF_002806865.2 Cucurbita pepo subsp. pepo
AATCATTCCCCACAAAAGTTTCGAGAAACGTCGATCGTGACGCCGTTCTTTAGGCACGGACTTCAAATTTCCCAGATTAGGTTTTCCGAATTAGGGTTCGATTTGAAGCACTCCGTTTCTTCGAAATTCTATTCTAAATCATGATGTCTAATCATTCCCCACAAAAGTTTCGATTAACGTCCACCTAGACTCTGATCTTTTAGCACAGACATCAAACGTCCCAAATTAGGGTTCGATTTGAAGCACTCCGTTTCTTTGAAATTATATTCTAAATCACCAAGACTAATCATCCCCCAAAAAAGTTTCGATTAACGACGACTATGACTCGGTTCTTTTAGCATGGACTTCAAACGTCCCAGATTAGAGTTTCTGAATTAGGGTTTGATTTTGAAGCACTCTTTTACTATTGTAATCATTCCCCCACAAGAGTTTCTGAATTAGGGTTCGATTAACGTAGATCGCGACTCAGTTTCTTTAGCATGGAATCCAAATGTCCCAGATTACGGTTTCCGAATTAGGGTTCGATTTGAAGCACTCCGTTTCTTCGAAATTCTATTCTAAATCATCAAGACTAATATGACCATTCCCCACAAAAGTTTCGAGAAACATCGACCGTGACTCCGTTCTTTTAGCACGGACTTCAAACGTACCAGATTAGGGTCTTTGAATTAGAGTTCGATTTGAAGCACTCCGTTTCTTCGAAATTCTATTCTAAATCTAAAAGACTAATAATTCCCCACAAAAGTTTCGAGAAACATAGACCGTGACTCTGTTCTTTTAGCGCGGACTTCAAACGTCCCAGATTAGGGTTTTCGAATTAGGGTTCGAATTGAAGCACCTCGTTTTTTCGAAATTCTATTCTAAATCTTCCAGACTAATCATTCCCCACAAAAGTTTCGAAAAACGTCGANCTCGTTTTTTCGAAATTCTATTCTAAATCTTCCAGACTAATCATTCCCCACAAAAGTTTCGAAAAACGTCGACC
>NW_019649749.1:0-984 GCF_002806865.2 Cucurbita pepo subsp. pepo
TAATGAGTTGGTTTAGATCAATCCTAACCGGATGATTACGAATTACTTGTATATTCGATATTAATAATTAATAGGATTAATAGTAATAGAAAATATTATATTAACTTCTACAAAAATGGACATGATTCTCGAATCTAAGGTATTAGTCAAACACAAGATTTAGGGTAAAGGTACGAATTAAAAGTCATTCCTCTACGGTTCTTTTTCTATTAATTTAAACTCCACAAATAAGCTACCACAAAGAAGTTATGTTTGTAATTTTGTAAGGTTTCAATTTTATTTTCCGACAATTTTATATTGTTGCTCTTCGCCACTTTGCTCTTCCATCCACACCCGCTGACCTAATTCATTCTCTTGAAATGTTCTTCCGCCGCCATTGAGTCATGGCGGTAGTGGTCAAACAAACTAACTNACTCGGAGAGCTTGCTTTAGCTAAAGAGCCCGATGAAATATTTTATATAGCTTTTATATCATAGATTTTGTAAGCTTATCATAACTCTTATCATCTAGCTATCATCTAGCTTAGTTTTCCGAGCTGCCTCCTCTTTTTGTCTCTGAATCAACTCGAGCTCACGATTATGTTCTTTTCCTTCCGCTACAGCTTCAGACCTAATCGTCGCTTAGCTTTTTCTACCCTTCTCCTATTCTCTTCAAGCATTTTATCGAGCTCACGATATTGTTCTTCTTCCTTCCACTACAGCTCCATAGCTAATTGTTGCGTAGCTTTTTCTACCCTTCTCCTATCCTCTTCCAACATTTTATCTAGCTCTTCTCTCTCTTTGCACACTTGTTCTTCTTTTTGTCTTGTAGCAATAAGAGCGGCTTCTTTCTCTTTCTCAAGCTGTGCATCAACATCATCAAACAACGTCTTGCGACCTTCAGAGTTTAGCCTTTCTTTAATATTCTTTTGAATCTAATCCAAATAACTAAATCAAATCTAATCCTAACATCACTTCCCAATTGTATGTTTGGGGTTTGTTTAGA
>NW_019649750.1:0-984 GCF_002806865.2 Cucurbita pepo subsp. pepo
TGTTCTTCAACTAGGTATACTTTTTACGACTAAAACTTCTATTTCACATTTGTTAAATTTTTTTTTTCTCTTTCCAACGTTTCTTACATATTAACTAACATTTTGTTTGTCAAGAAAAACATATTAGTTTGATGAAAAAAAAAAAAAAANTGAGTAACTACTAAATTTATGTAATATATATAATATTACAATTACTAGAACAAAATATATTTATGCATATAATAATTAAAAAAGAGGTTAAAGTAATATATGGGTACATTGAATTTATTAAATTTGGTTGAAAAAGTAATTTATGAAAAAACAATACTATGTGAATAAGTGTGACTTCTGAGTAAATTATGGGTACATGAATCACCTAAGATCACACCCTTATAAGAACGACCGTGAGGATAAGATGATTAAGAAATGTTTAAAAGACTTGAAAGTCACTACCTATACAACAAAGGAGCACCTTCCTTTATGGTAGCTCAATCATAGGGCCACATGGTTAAGCATGCTTTACTCGGAGCAATTATATGTTGGGAGACCTTTTAGAAATTTTCCTAGGATGCATGTGAATGAGGACAAAACATGTTGGAAAGACTACATTGGTCTATCGAGATAGTTTTCATGCCTAGAATCGAGTATCCGTTACAACATTAAAATAAATAAATAAATAAATAAATCGTAGGTGAAATATGTCAGGATTTAACATATTTCCTCACATATCTCATCATGTTTGTTTGTCTTCTATCTTTTGCTTTATCATTTTCACTTTTCCCACTTTAATTATTTTCACTTTTTCCATTTTTTTCACATTATTGATGAATATGAATTTCCACTTTTATCTAATTATTTGTATGTACATTAAGAATTGTATTTTAAATATGTAAATTAAGCTAGGATGACAGAGCTCATGTAAATTGTAAGGGCTCACGTCATTAAGCGTAGGAATGGTATCAGAGCAAGCCTCTCAATTTTTGTGAGGGAAGAGGAGTTACTCGA
>NW_019649751.1:0-984 GCF_002806865.2 Cucurbita pepo subsp. pepo
TTCGGGAAAGGCTGCCCGAACAAAGGGAAACGACGCAACCGAACCCGGACGAAGAAGATTTTCAAAGTTCCTTTGTTGGAGCCATCACCACTTCTCAATATCAAAAATGGTACGCTCTCGTTACCTTAAAAATTTATGATTTCAAAATCACACTAAAGGCTCTCATAGATACTGGAGCCGATCAAAATTGCATTCAAGAAGGCCAAATACCTACAAAATATTTTGAAAAAACTATTGAGGGTCTTAGAGGCGCAAACAACAACAAACTCAAAATTAATTACAAATTTGCAATGATGGAATTTNCGTCTTAGAGGCGCAAACAACAATAAACTCAAAATTAATTACAAACTATCAAAAGTTCATGTTTGCAATGATGGAATTTGCTTCGTAAATTCCTTCATTTTAGTAAAGGACTTAGGACAAGAGTTAATCCTACGTACTCCTTTCATTACTCAATTATATCCTTTTAAAATAACTGAAAATGGGTTAGAATCAAAGGCCTTAGTAAAGAAGATAAAATTTAACTTCCTTTCCCCCATAAGGATTAGTGAAATAAATAACGTTCAAAANCGGGTTAGAATCAAAGGCCTTAGGAAAGAAGATAAAATTTAACTTCCTTTCCCCCATAAGGATTAGTGAAATAAATAACGTTCAAAAGAATACAATTATTCAATCAATAAATGTATTAAATTATAAAGAAAAACAAATTTCTTTTTTAAAAGAAGAAATTTCATTCAAAAGAATAGAAGAACAGATTCAAAATAAGACTGTCCAGTCTAAAATCAAAACTTTACCAACTCAAATAGAAACGGAAATTTGTTCAACTATCCCTAATGNGCATATTCAAAATAAGAGTGTCTAGTCTAAAATCAAAACTTTACCAACTCAAATAGAAAGGGAAATNCGGAAATTTGTTCAACTATCCCTAATGCCTTTTGGAATGGGAAGCAACACATAGTTGATCTTCCTTATGTCAAAACTTTC
>NW_019649752.1:0-983 GCF_002806865.2 Cucurbita pepo subsp. pepo
ACGAGACCGTAGGAATGTCAATCACGACATAATTAAATTCACTTGTGGTCGAGAGAAAGCGAGCAGTTCTTTGTCTTGTATAGCTCGAGTTGTCCATCTCATTAATACTATCGTTTTTCAACCTACCGTTTTAGCTTACTTTGGTGTCGACTTTTTTACTCTACCATAGCTATTATAGATAAACATTTATGTTTGAATGGACCCATTTGATATTTGAGTTTTGAATGTTGAAAGAGCTGAAAGAATGATACGAATAAAAGGTTAGAATTATGGTGAGGAGTCACTTATCTACATAGAACCACACCTACGAACTCGTGCATGTCCTTGGACCATGTCTCCAAGCAAGCTAGCCCATGACCCTCGTTGGTTTTAGGTTGTACTAACAGCTCTCCTATGATATGTGTTTGAGAAAATTTATTTCTATCTTCATTTTTTCACTCAAAAGTTTTACTTAAAAGTATCATTGTAATAATACTTTCAAATATTTAAAAAATATTTCGACTTTTAGAAAGCATTCATTAACATACTTATTGCTCAATTTCGTCGTACTTTAGTGATTCAAAACTGGTTAGAGAATCCATATTCTGACGGCTTTAGCTTGACTTCTCGACTGATCTAGTTAGGTCTAATACGTTCGGATCTTTTTCTACCATATTTTACTTTTGGGAGTCGTTATGACATTTTCAGAAGCGTTTGCTGTTTAGCTAATTTAAATTATATGGAGCTAAGTTTATTGTTTTATTCAATTAGATTCGTTAATTTTTATAGTAGAATTCTAAATTATGATTGTGGGATTCATTAGGTAGAATTAAATTTTAAGGAGTAGTGACTTCGGCTTAGACTATCCAAGTAAATGGTTCTACTAATGGACGCCCATGGGCTTGAATGAATGATTTGTATATTGTCCTATGACCCCTACACGTGTCATATGTTATGATCGTATGATGTGTGTTGTTTATGCTATGATGTAAGTTATATTATGA
>NW_019649753.1:0-983 GCF_002806865.2 Cucurbita pepo subsp. pepo
AATCAGACCCTAGAGGATATGTTGAGGTCATGTGTGATAGACTTTGCAGGTTGCTGGGATGAGCTCCTGGCCCTTATGGAGTTTGCCTATAACAATAGTTACCATGCAACCATTCAGATGGCACCATTCGAAGCTCTATATGGGCGGAGGTGCAGAACCCCTATATTCTGGGAGGAGTTAGGCAAGAAACAGTTGTTGGGGCCGGAGTTGGTACAGACTACCAACGTAGCGGTACGGAAAATCAAACAGAGGATACTCTCTACACAAAGTCGGCAGAAGAGTTATGTAGATTCTCGTAGGAAAGACCTCGAGTTTGCAGTGAGTGATCACGTCTTCCTGAAAGTAGCCCCCCATGAGAGGAGTGCTGAGATTTGGAAAGAAGGCAAGCTGAGCCCGAGATTCGTGGGACCCTTTGAAGTCCTAGAAAGGATAAGGCCAATGGCCTATAGACTAGCATTGCCACCCACACTCGCCGCAGTGGCACAACGTATTCCATGTATCGATGCTGAGAAAATACACCCCAGATCCCACTCACATCATTGATCACGAGACGCTTCCCATTCGGAAGGACCTATCATATGAGGACAAACCCATAGGGATAATGACACGCGATGTGAGGAGACTATGAAGAAGGGAGATTCCCTTAGTCAAGGTTTTATGGGAAAACCATCGAGACAACGAGGCCACCTGGGAATGTGAAGATGACATGAGAAGATCTTACCCCGAACTCTTCTGAGGAGGATCAACTTTCGAGGACGAAAGATCCTAAGGTGGGGAGGATTGTAGCGCCCGAGTTTAAAAAAAATTGAAGATCACAATAGGGGCAAACTAGTCATTTTCCCCTATTATTACTTGAGTGGTCTGATTCGATTGGGTCATAATCTGAAAAGAGAAAGAAGAGGGGAGAGAAAGAGGAAAAGAAGAGGGAAAGAAGATTAGGGATTTTGAGGTAGGAGGAGGAGATCGGATCAGAACCGATGCCG
>NW_019649754.1:0-983 GCF_002806865.2 Cucurbita pepo subsp. pepo
GTCCGACCAAATTATTGTCAAATCAAACCAAATGTATCATTCCTTCTTCGTCCCTTCTCGGTTTAGGTCTCTATATCTTTATAATAAATGTTTCGTTTTCCTTCCTAATCGAGAGTTTGGGGGACCCAGCGTCCTCACTGACACACTGCTCACTGTTCGGCTATGATACCATTTATAACAGCCAAAACCCACTCGAGAGTTTGGGGGACTCAGCGTCCTCACTGATACACTACTCACTATTCGGCTATGATACCATTTATAACAGCCAAAACCCACTGTTAGCATATATTGTCCACTTTGGTCCCTGGTTTAGGTTTCTATATCTTTATAATAGATGTTTCGTACTCTTCCTCAACCGAGAGTTTGGGGGACCCAGCGTCCACACTGACACACTGCTCGGTGTTTGGCTATGATACTATTTATAACAACCAAAGCCCACTGTTAGCCTATATTGTCCACTTTGATTCATTACGTATCGTCGATAGCCTCACCGTTTTAAATTGCATCTGCTGGGGTGAGGTTTTTACACCCTCGTAAGAAAATGTTTCGTTCCCTTCTTAGTTTCCACGCACTTGTCAAAACAAGATTTCTACACCTTTATAAGAAATGCTTCGTTTCCCTCTTGGTTTTCACACACTTATAAGAAATGCTTCGTTCTCATCTCCAATCTAGAGCTTGAGATCCCGACGTCCTTGTTAGCACACTGTTTGGTGTCTGGCTCGAAACAATTTATAACAACCAAAACCCACTGTTAGTAGATATTATCCACTTTGGTCTGTTACGTATCACCATCAGCTTCACAGTTTTAAAATAGCATATGCTAAGGAGAGGTTTCCACACTCTTATACTTATAAGAAATGTTTCGTTCACATCTCCAACCGATCTAAGATCTCACAAATTCTAGCTGTCCTCCGATCACTTTATCTATTATTTACTAAAATAAAATTAAATTAAAAGAACAAGTAGACAAAACATGCTTTATT
>NW_019649755.1:0-983 GCF_002806865.2 Cucurbita pepo subsp. pepo
TTCTCACGCTAGCAATCTATGAACCCTCCTAGGTACTTTCTTGCCGTGGTAAACCGCTAAGTTTCTAGGGGAAAATTAAGTCTGTCTAGAGCGGCATATCGCTCCTAACAGAAATTCCCTAATCCTATCATAGAAATGGGCCCTAGTAATTAACAGAGGGTGCATGCAATCTTCTTCTAACATCATAGTATGTAATTCATGCAAACTAGGCATACCGGCTCAACGGGGCGATGACCTCCATCAAGCACCCAGAGCACGAAGTTCGCGCTCAATGGGGCGAATTCGTCCATCAAGCACCCGAAACCCGGCATACACAATTCTAACATAAATTAAACGCATGCATACGTACAATGGAAGCTTAAGGCATACAAGCAACACTCAGATAATTCACCCAACACATCATAACAATCCATCTAATTAATCTCATTCATAGACAGCTAATTTAAGGCAAAATTACTAACATGCATACATACAATCCAAGCGAACCCTACAAGTATTTCTTCCTAAATACCGGGTGGTGACTTACCTGGTTGACGCGTGATCTTTTTGCTAGCGTTTCTTTGCCCGTGAGGTGTCCAAAAGTACTGATTTCTTTAAATTAGGTCCCTATTCACGTAAGAACAGTATNGCCCGTGAGGTGTCCAAAAGTACTGATTTCTTTAAATTAGGTCCCTATTAACGTAAGAACAGTATTAGAACTGGAACCGGGACAAAAATCAGGCAAACAGATAGCAACCGGGCCAAATTGGCCGTTCCACGCGCGCTCACGCGCCAGCAGCACGCTGGGAGTGCGGGGCCACGCGCGCGGGAAGGTGCCAGTCGCAGGCTGCACGCGTGCCTGCCTCCGCGTAGCCGTGGGTCGGCCGGTCCGGTCGACTCGGCTTGCGTCGCAGTTCGGCCCGGCTTGCAGGCGACACGTGTCGACGCCTCGCTAGAGCTGCGTTGCTCCAGCCGATGGTCGACGCGTGTCCGGCGCCTGTCGC
>NW_019649756.1:0-982 GCF_002806865.2 Cucurbita pepo subsp. pepo
GGTAATTTTTTCGTTATGTTAACCTATTTAAATTAAATTAACAAGTCCGAATCTCGAATAGCTAAGAGACACAAAATGAAGCTAAACTAATAAATACTACGTTCGAACTATATCGATTAAAATTTCAAACTAATATTAAATAAATTAATTTAAATTTTGTTTAAAATCGGCTAAAATCTACATAATAATCGAATAAATAGTAACAAGTATTATTATATTTAAGTTTTATTCGTTTTTTTTTCTAGTTATTTATAAAAATAAATTTTATGAAAATTTAAAATTTAAATTTACACATTCTATTAGATTTTAGAGTAATCCAAGTTAAGGGTATAAATTCAAAATTGTTAAAAAATTTGAGGTTAAAATTCGAAATTTGGATGAATTGATGGGGTTGTGAAAGCAATTTAGAAAAGAACAAGGGTTAAAAAAATTTGTAGTGGGGGGAAGAAATGTAATATAAATAAAGTAGAGGGGTGGGAATGTGAATAGCGAGAAGAAATTGCAGAGGTCGATATCAGGGGGGAAAGAAAGGACCGTGGCGTGAATGGGCGGTTTGGTCGGTCCAATTTGCCTACGCTTCTGACCGCCACTTTGTGACCAAAAAGCCTATCCCTTTATTTTTTTCCTTTTAAAAAAAGAAAAATATTAAAATAAATAAATAAATAAATAAAGTATATAAAAACGTAGAAAGAAATTGTGATGCTAGAGTAAATAAAAGTTACATTTATGAACGAGGGTAATTAGGAGAATATGAAATTACGGTTACGGATTTATTTTCGATAACTCAATCATAGAAACTTAGTTTTTAGAGCTGTAACTAGTTCAGTCAAATAGGTAATATAGTCGTGTTGTAGGGGTTATTATGGAATGTTGGGCATAGGGGTGATTTTGTCCTTCTTGATAACTAATAATTAAAATTTTAAATTTAAATAAAATAATTCAAAAAATAAAAATAAAAAATTAACCACAAAAAGAAAAAGAA
>NW_019649757.1:0-982 GCF_002806865.2 Cucurbita pepo subsp. pepo
AATAAATATAGAATTAAGCTAACATGAATGCAGTAAATTAAAATACAATCATTAGAGTAAAAGTCCAATTATGAGTTATATTTTATAATGACCAAGTAATAACAACATACACAATCAACGACATTTCAATTTTTTATCTTATGCAAGACATACCTGACGGAGACAGGGCATCGACGGTGGGACCATGGAACATAGCAAGCCTACATCGTAGGCTAGTCTACAAGATCTNGCTAGTCTACAAGAACTATAACCTAGAGCTCTGATACCAACCGTAACTACCCGAAATTTTCTACTTAATTTAAGGTCGCTACTACACGTACCGTAAACATTGAATGCGGAAGACTTCATTTAAATTCCATAAAACATAACCTTTATCTTAAAAACACAGCCATGGACTTACGTGTTTCGAAAACATCTTTAAAACGACATAACAAAAGACTAAATAAAATGAATAAGAGTTTTTAAAAACATTCCATCCTAGCCTAAGCCTAAGAAAATAAATACCACTATACTATGCATGTGCCATGATCTCGTATTGCGATGCCGTCGTCAGCCGTACAGGAATGTCTTTCCTTCACCTGAAAAATGTAGTAGCACATGGTTTGAGTATTTAAAGAAANTTGTCCATACATCCTCAAAATCTCGTTTTAAAATATCCCAAAATAGCATTTTCTTTTGATCCAGATTTTTTTTTTTTTCCTCTCTCCTTATCATTAAAGAAAGACAAAGAAAAATTAAACATTCTCTAGAATTTCTCTTAAGATTCGAACTCATGGATGATGGTAGAACAAGGATAAATATTTTCTGTTTCCTACTCACACGCGTTCATATCTTTGCTTCTCGATCTACTTCTAATTTTGATCTTTCTCCCAATAAAATATTATGATGCTGGTATAGACCGAAATTTCGTTACAATTCAATTCTGACCGGTAATAAATACCAGGGCTTTGCAATATTTGACTGATCACAATTCTGTATAGTC
>NW_019649758.1:0-982 GCF_002806865.2 Cucurbita pepo subsp. pepo
TTATTGTATTAAATTCATAACATCCCATTTAATGTTGTATTACTAAAATTCATATTAGCAAATTAATGGAATATTGTCCCAATGGGATGGACAACAATGAAACGAACCTCATCCCATCAAACCATTTACAATACAACATAATCGCAAACAAACTTAGTCTCAACTTGGCTTTCATTGTTGCAATGATATTGCTCCTCGTCTCTTCTTTTGGTAATTTTCAACCTTGTTTATGTTTTTTTNCCATCAAACCATTTTACAATACAACATAATAGCAAACAAACTTAGTCTCAACTTGGCTTTCATTGTTGCAATGATATTGCTCCTTGTCTCTTCTTTCGGTAACTTTCAATCTCATTTATTTTTCTTCTGTTTTGTTGTTCTTCATTTTAAAAGCCTATATTTCAATTTTATGATAATATTGAGGGAAATGTTGATAAAATAATTGTATGTATAGATANATGTTTTTTTTTTTTTTTTTCATTTTTTGATAACTCTACAAAAGTAGAGTTATATCAAGTCTTTACCATTAATTTTGCACTTATAGTCACCATTTTCTCATTAATTGCTCTATTTATTCTAATTAGTTTACATGAAATAGCCAATTGTGGTTTAATATGAAAAGAAGATTAATTTCCATAAATCGAGCTTAATTGTACACTTAATTGAGCTATTTGGTAAACTTTTCGGGGATGACCTGTAAATTTTAATCCACATCAGCAGTCCACGTGGATCATTGACTACCAAATTAGAAACATCTAGGTGGACAATTTTATCATTTCTCAGCCCTAAATAAGAAGAAACAAGCATTATAAAATGAAAAGGATACCTAAAATAGGAAGGGGCCACACTTGGGGGAGAGAAATCGGATTAGACGGCAGCAGCGGGGCCACTTGGGGAGAGAAATCGGATTAGACAGCAACAGCCTCTGCTGCTGTGAACCAAGAGAAGAAGAAGAAAATCCTAATCCCGCAACTATTGACCG
>NW_019649759.1:0-981 GCF_002806865.2 Cucurbita pepo subsp. pepo
CAAATTAAGTTCTTCAAAGTTCAAACCAAATTCCAGCGCCCTAGTCTTAGAGGACAAAGACAACTAAAAACAAAATTGAAGGTTAAATGAATAGATAGATAAGGACAAGGAGTTACTAAAATTTCGAGCAGAAAAAAAGTTCAGCCACTCAACCATTACCATATAGATTCCAATAATGTCAGACTTTTTGCGAGTCAAAAAGCTGCATAGAAGAGGCAGAAATTATCGAGGGAAGAACGCAAACAAAAATTGTTTGTCACTTCTCTGATCCTGTGGTAAAACCAAACAATGCACAAGATCTCATCAAACGTAATGATATAGAATGATCGGCTTGAAAAGAAGCGAATAACAATATCATGCAGCTACAAGAAAGTTCTAACTCATAAAAAAACAAAGAATCGAAATGGTACCATCTCATGCCGAAATCGTTCTGTACACGCCTCCCTCTGTGATCACTTCCTCGAACTACAAACAACCGGAGAACAAAAGAAAGAACAGAACAAGGAAAGAAATCTAAAATCAAATGAACTTAGGTCATAGTTATCAACGAACAGTCAGGAGCAAGCCTCCGACGAGCAGCAGGCCGACCACATTCTCACAGAACACAACAAACGACACAAAACCGAGTCATTAGAAAATTTACATGGAGATCGAAATCCATTCCGACCAATCCAAGGAAAAACAGTAGAGAAAATGAGAAAGATGAGTGGCCTGTGGAAGAGAGAGGAGCTTCACCGGAGTCTAAGCGGTTATCCGGCGAGGAAAGCAAGTTTCCGGCGGGAAGAACGAGAACTAAAGGCGAGCTTGAAACACACAGAGGTCAGGAGGATAGTTCCTGATTTTGGAAAACAATTATATAAGCATTTAATTTATTTTTAATTAATAATTGTAATCATATTCCAATTTATTCATCTCTTTAACTATACCCAATTTTTGAAAAATAAAATTATCATCCAACACCCAATCTTTAATTTATTATTT
>NW_019649760.1:0-980 GCF_002806865.2 Cucurbita pepo subsp. pepo
AACCTCTCATCCCTTCCCACAATTATCTCTCCTCAACCTATGTGCGGCAAGTAACAGTAAAAAAGAAACAGAAAATCAATAATCGTAAGATTTACTTGAGAAAAAAAAATGAGAATGACCTTTACCCAGTTGAGATTCACAGTAGATTTACTTGAAGATAGATCTGATCAACAAGGTATATATTAAATCTTTATTTTCTTTTATCCTATTTTTTTAGAAATCACAACTAGATCTTCATTGAATTATTACAATGATCTAGCTTTGAGTTAGAAACTAAATGTCAATCATTTATACGATTCTAGTCAATCACGTCAGATTAGTAATATTAGATTAAATTTTTATCAGTAGCCAAATGAATAGATTAAAGATAGAATGGCCAAGAAAACTTTTGAATAGGAAACACTGAGATAAGAAAAGATTTGGAAACAGAGATCACTTGAATTTTGGAAGGCATGACAACATAATTAAAAGGAAACAGATAAAAAAAAAAGATTAGGGAATTAAATCCACAAACTAAAGGGAAAAAGGTAAACACATAAGGTAAATACAGGGAGTTTACATAGAGTAGTAAAGCCCAGGTAGATACAGAGAGTTTACAGAGAGTAGTAAAGCCCAGAATAACTTGAAAAAACTGTATCTACTTTCTTATACAACAGTATGAAAAATAAGATTTTTAATAAAAATATAATTATAGATATATAACATTTCAGACTTTTAACAATGGACTAATGTAAATTAGAGAAATAATGTTGTAGAGTTCAAACCTGAAACTAATGTCATGGGCTCATATAGGTTGACTCGGATTTCAAAGGACGGAATCGAACTTTAATTAAAGATATATTCGTGACAACGACTTAAGCTGGCCAGGTAAGTGATCTTACTATCGGCATGGTTATATTTGATGTTGACACGTGCCCTATGGTTCTGCACGTGATATGTGTGAATTGTTTGTGGATTGATATGTTTCCTATATGTTATGT
>NW_019649761.1:0-980 GCF_002806865.2 Cucurbita pepo subsp. pepo
ATAGAATGTTTGATCAAACTACAAATAAAACTATAGTAAGTCGTAATGTAGCTTTCGAGAAAGATTGTGAATGAGATTAGAAAGTTTTCGATGGTGAAACAAAATTGGACGGGAAAATATTGAATTTGATAAGAACATAGCCGAATGAGGAGAAATCAAAGAGGAAACGATTGAACCGATTGGTGAAACAATTGAACCAGTTGATGAAAATGAAGAAGGAGAAATCACGGAAGAAACGACTAAACCGGTTGCTGAAACAATTGAACGAGTTGTTGAAACAATTGAACCAGTTGATGAAAACGAAGAAGGGAAATAGTGACTATGTCGAAGACATGGAAGATAGCAAGAATACTTCTTCAATTGGATTTACTGATAGTGATTATGTCGAAGACATGGAAGATAGCAAGAATACTTCAAGCTATGTGTTTATGACGAGTGAATTGGTCTTCTCGTAAGCAGCCTATAGTCACCTTATCAACCACAGAAGTTGAGTTTGTTCCTGCTAGTTCCTGTGCATGTCAAGTTGTTTGGATGAGGAGGATACTCAAAGGGATTGGTCACTCTCCCTGTGCATGTCAAGTTGTTTGGATGAGGAGGATACTCAAAGAGATTGGTCACTCTCAAATAGAAGGAACAAAGCTAATGTGTGATAATTCAACTATTAAGCTATCAAAAAATCCAGTTCTGTTCTAAACACATAAAAGTAAGATTTAACTTTTGTAGAGATCTTACAAAAGAAGGAACTATTAATTTATTATTTTGTGGTACCCGAAATCAACTCGATGATTTGTTGACAAAGCCTCTAAAAATTAAAAGCATTTCCGAAATTGTGTGAAGAACTTAGTGCAGAGTTTTTCTGACCTTTAACTAATTCTTGACAAAGAAAAAATAAGTTGAAGGAGGGATCGTTAAAAGAATTTGATTATGTCAAAATAGTCAGAGTATTATTAGGTATTTAGTTTAAATATTTTCCAACATCT